>NC_056741.1:1098312393-1098612393 GCF_019279795.1 Protopterus annectens
TCAAAACAACATGATAATTACATATACAAACTCTGAGATTGCACTACAGTGAAGAAATGGGTACATTTCCCAATCCCCACTGTACCACGATGATTATCCACCTTATCCAGTTCAGAGTTACAGAATAGCCACAGCCTATCCTGGGACTTACTGGGGAAGGCTGAGAAACTTATACTGGAGAGGATGCCACTCTGCCACAGGAAACAAACACATGTATACACACATTTACTCACTCAAGCAGCATGTACACCTAAGGGCTCACCAGTCTTTTGGAATATGGCAAGGAAACTGCTGCATTCAGTGAAAAACTTAGCAGAACAAAAGGCAGGCATGCTCAGTCCACAAAGAACGTGCCGCAGATGAGAAGCAAACTAAACTGCAGACCAAAGTGGTATGAGGCAGTAATGTTAATTGCTGTGCCACAACAACAGTCTGAAAATATGTATAAACTGTCATATATCTTAAAACAGATTAGCTAAGAAGTTAACTGAATTTATAAAATTAAATTAACAAAACTACATTGATAAGCGCTACAAGGTTTTGAAAGTACTGAATGGAATATACTTTTTACTTTACTCAATAAATAAGCACTACAAGGTTTTGAAAGTACTGAATGCAGTATACTTTTTACTTTATTCAGTAAGTATAAAATAAAACACAAAGATAAAAATGGAAACTTGTATCAATTATTTCAGTAAAAATGTGAAACATACTTCTGGTTCCATCTCAGATGACCTGTTTTCAATTAGCAAGCCTAAGTAATGGAGGAGCTGGCATAAGAGGGACAGAAGTAAGCAGCCACTGGTAGTTCATCCATCCTGGGGTAAAAAGGTGGCAAGATGCTTATGCATGGCTGCCACCTGCAAGGCAGACTGATGCTTGTTTGAGAGAAGTTCACCAAGATCTCAACTTGCCCTTTCCAGCAATGAGGATGCCCTGCAGCCAGACTGAATGCATGAAAGCATGCACGCATGTCCCGGTACTGCAAGCCATACCTGACACTGTCCTGCTTGGTCAAGACAGGGCATGTATTGTAGAGTACACACCAGACAACTCAAGTGAATAATGATGACTGCACTAGAGACAATCTTTTGCCTCCCCAAACAGGAGGTAATTAAGGTCTCTGCTCCAAGATTGTTTCTCCCTTTCCAAGGGTTGGCTCCTGGTCTGGGTTTTACGGCTGACCTTTGGGTTGTAGGGGTGTGGAGACCTCTGGTAGGTTAGGCAGAAGGTCACAATACCACAGAGAAATCAAAGAGATTCAATAAAATATAAAGCATTGCATGATTTATGTACAAAAAATTAAGTCAATTACAAACATATGCAACCAATTTGAAGTCATCAACATTGCAGTTTGACAAAATATAATACATTTAAAAAATAATAAAAAATTCTGGCAACTTTCACTTTGTTGCAAAGATTTGAAAAAAAGTTATGGACCATAACTATGCATCAGTGTTGTCGATTTTTATTCTTCCTTATCAACTGGGTATCAAACCTGACCTTGGATCTGACTTGGACGCATATACGAGACTCTCAGATCCAACTCACAAGCTCCTCCCTCTACCCATAACACCCCAGTCAACTATCTGCACCTCAGACAGAGTTTGCCTTATATGCCCTAATATATAGTCGTAAAAAGGAAAAGACAGAGCTGGGGCTCAAACCTCGAACAATACCCACCAGGTTACTCCAGAAGATAAAAAGAATGGGGAAGGAGGGTGAGCAACTGAGGAAGAATGAAAATGGACAACATAGATGCATAGTTATGCTGCGTATATAATTTTAATATCTGCCGTTGTCCTTTGCATTTGTTCTTCAATGACTGGGACAGAATCCCCAGCTATCGGAATCTTCGGTGGATCTTCATGAAAGGATATTCTGGAGTACTGCAGAACCAAAAGCAGCTCTGCTTCTGGATGTAAAATCTAGTCTTTAATGAGTTATAAAAGTATGAGGGTTAGACCAAGAAGCAGCTGCACAAATGTCATCAACTGAAGTTCTAGACCAAAAGGCAGAAGAGGTAGCCATGGATCTAGTAGAATGTGCTTTAGAAGGCTTTGATAGGGACAGACCTCGCTGAGTGTAGACAAAAAAAAAAAAAAATAAAATTTGCAATCAGAACTCCATTTGGCCAGGGTAGTTTTAGAAACTGGGCTGAAAATGCAGAAAGAGACAAAAAGTTGTTCTGACTTCCTGAACTCCTTTGCTGTGTAGAGATAAAAACGTAGCTGCCTACGTACATCTAAAAGGTGAAGCATGTATTCTCCTTTGTTAGCAAAATTAGGAAAGAAAACTGGCAAATTAATGGCTTGATTAATATTTGTTCCGGATGCTACCTTAGGCAAAAAAGGATGGATTTCTCTGTAAGGTGACCTTATCTTTGGGAAAAATAATTTAAGAAGATTTGGAAGACAGAGCCTGGAGTTCAGAAACTCATCTCGCAGATTTAATGCTACTAAAAAGGCTGTTTTCCCATGACAAAAATGTCAAATCACATTTAGCTGCTGGTTCAAAGGACTGTTGAGTTAACCTTTGAAGTATGACTGTTAAATACCTAGGATGTGACAGGTCTTTTACTGGAGGTCTGAGTAAGAAGGTGCCTTTTAGAAAGGCCTTGCACAACTTTGAAGAAGCTAATGATAAAGCATTTTCTTCCGAATGAAAATTAGATATAGCTGTAAACTGTACTTTGACAGGGGAAAAGGTAGTACTATCTCAGAAAATTACTGTCAGAAATTGTAGAACTGCAGAAATAAGAGCAGTGAAAGGGTCAAGTTCCCTATGAACAGCCCAGAATGACAATCTCTTCCATTTACCTTTGTAAATTTTTCTCGTAGAAGCTTTCTGGGAGGACAGAAGTATCAGAAGAAAACACTGGTAAAAAAATGTTGAAGAAAAGAAAACTGTGAACGCCACAAACACGCAGGTGACTGGTGAAAAAATATCTTCTTTATTGCACTCTGGTACCTCGGCCTTCGCCTTCTCAAGGAATACATTAAATTTGCGTTTCACCACACCTTATGAATCATTAGCTTAAAATTTTAAAGCCAATCAAAACACTCGTCGTGCACTTAAATAATTAAACATTTAAACACCTGAAAAAAACATCACTCAACCAACCCAATACATCTCTTCAATGCAAAATGTTATGCTTAAACCAAATGTGAGACAATGTAATGGCATGAAAATTTGTGCACATTAGAAATATATAATATACAAAATATACAAAATGTGCAAAATATGCATAATGTGCAAAAGGAGTATATTTTCTCTTATTATGTTATTTTATGAAAATCCATTTTCTTTGTACATGATGCAATTCCTCTCACTTAAAAAAGAAAAGAAAGTTACTAAACCCAATACAATATGCCTTTGTCTTTTCTCTTTTTTCTTATCATTATAACCCTGCTGTAATTGTCATGAATGACTTGCATCACATATTTGGACTATGTCCCCCTACACATTAAAATCAATAATCCATCCAAATCACTTTCAAAAAGTTCCTAATATGTTGTATTTCTAAGGCAACATCTTTCCTCTTGATGTCATAGTGCACGTGTGCACCAAAAGAAATTTATATATACCTATGTGCCTTATGCAAATAACTGATATAAATCAAAATGTAAATGTATGTACTGGATTTACTTTATTGCCCAAAACTATGTTACATACACTTCAATATTTGCTTTGCAAAATTTACATATCTAAATTCATACCATTAGGAAAGAGAGTTTTGAAGTTCAAGATGAACTTAGACTCCATTTCTAATAGTTTTTTATTCACTCCAATTTCCCCTTCTGCACTAAATGGCCTTCCTAATACACAAAATATTAAACTTTCCGCTGACCCATTATGAAAGTCTATGAAATGTTTGGCCACTGGGCTCTCCTGTCTACTATTCCTGATATCTCCTAGATGTTCCATTATTCTTAATTTAACTTTTCTGGAGGTTTGTCCCACATACCACTTTTGACACCCACAACCAATAATATATACCACTCCCCCCGAGTTGCAGTCATAGTATTCCAAAGCCTTGTATTTCTTGTTGTTAATCATTGTGCCATCTAGGTTTGTTACTCTACTGCAAATCTTGCAATTCCCGCGTTTATATGTCCCTACCTTTGAGATGTTGGTTTTTCTCTTTAAATTTCTAGTATTTAAAATCTCCTTAAGGTTGGGATATCTGCCGTAAGAGAAGGTGATTTTGCTTGGAAAAAATTTTCCTACTCTATCATCCCCTAGAACCAATGGCCACAGACTAAGTACTGTATCCCTCAAAACTCCGGAAAATTGGGAAAATTTGGTGACAAAGAATAGTTTGTCTTGTTCAATGGCCCCTGCTTCATTGTTGGTCAACCACGTGGACTTGAAACCCTGGCCACCTAAACTTCTTTTCCTGACCAAGCTTTCCTCATGACTCTCCCAGTGCTTGGGCACTGGAAGACCCAAATCCTTTTCCACCTTACTTCTGGCAGAACGCACTATGGTCCCTTGATAACCCCTTGACTTTAATCTGTTTTCTATTTTATCAAACTCACGTCCCACCAAGCTCAGATCAGAAATGTTGTGTCCTATGCGTTTGAACTCCCCTGTGGGCAATGCATTTATTAATGCCCCACTATGCATGCTAGAGGCATGCAAAAAATTGTCTGCAGCTGTTTTTTTGTAAAAAGGTCTATACTGGATTCTGTTGTTCGAATCCACATAAAATTCGACATCCAGATACTGGATATTGCTGCCCCCTTTCGTATAAGTGAAGTCCAAACCATAAGGATTTCCTTTAATTTCCGAAATGAATGTGTCAAAATCCGAGGGATCCCCTTTGCATAAGAACAACAGGTCGTCTATGAAACGTCTATATTTAACTACCTTAGTCCTGTAAAAATTGTTAATATAAATAACAGAATTTTCAAAAAAGGCCATGAAGAGAATAGCATAGGACGGGGCAAAAGGTGCCCCCATCGCGGTCCCTTCGTTCTGCAGGAAATGTTTCCCCTCAAACTCAAAGCAGTTGTGGGTTAGGCAAAATTCCAACAATTGCACTATGTAGTTGGTCCTTGGCCCCTCTCCCAACATTCTCTCAATGGACACCAGACCCCACACTGTGTTGATACTTGTATATAGGGATTTGACGTCAACACTAGCCCAATAGAAATCCTGTTCCCATACCATGTCTTTAACTTCGATACAGACTTCTCTAGTATTTTTAACATGTGCCTGCACTTTGTAAAGATGTTGTTTTAACACAGAATCTAGGAACAATCCCACATTTTCCAGAAAAGAACCTCTTCCAGAAACTATAGGGCGACCGGGTGGGTTTACCACATCTTTGTGAATTTTTGGAATGATGAAAAACCTTGCATTCCTTGGATTTTTTCTATACATCATCTTCACATCTTTAGACGTGAAAAAACCCAACCGCTCGCCTCTTTCCAAAATTTCTAATAGTGCAGAATTGTAATCCTTTAACATGTTGGAAGGTGACCTAGAATAAGTTTTTACATCATCTAACAATTCTAGCGCCATCCTGTTGTACCTCTCCCTCGGTAAAATCACCCAATTGCCCCCTTTGTCGGCTTGTGTAAACACGAAATGTTCATTAGATTTTTTCATGCTTGATAAAGCATCCCATTCATTTTTATTCAAATTGAAAGATTTCTTGCCTCTAATGAACATTTCGTGCCTATACTCCAGTTGCCTGAATAATGCCTTTTCAAATAACAAAAGTGCCGTACTATTTCTGGGAGCATTGAATTTATTTTCCTGGGGCATCCTCGGCATGTCAAATTTCCCATAACCTGTAAAAAAACCATCATCATTGATGTCACATACATTTTCTTCAGATGCGAAAATATCAACTAGATCATTTTGATGTAAAGAAATGTCCATGAGTGAACTGTCCAGGACAGAGTCTGTGGAAGTGTTCAAACTTTGCTCCAACCCTCTTTCCGAACCCCTACTAGTTTTGTTTTCTTCGAAAAACACCCTTAAGTGCAATTTTCTGCAAAACGTCTTTACATCCAACAAAATGTCAGATAAAGAAGGGAAACGGGTTGGGACGAACTTCGGTCCCTTCAACAATACGTTTCTACTTGCAATTGAAATGTCAAAAGTGGAATAATTCAGAATGCGGTAAGACTCACCTTCTGTGGATAAAACCGCTGAGCCAAAAACACTTTCATGACTCGGAGTCAATGCAACACCTTCAGCCAAACCAACATTGCTGACAAAATTTGTAAAAACATTAGAACCAGGCTTACGGGGACCAGTTGGCTCGTCTCTATCTTCTATTGCTTTTATTTTGAAAGCGTCGCCCTCTCCCTTTATTCTGTGTGGCGTTCTGTGTGGAACTTTGATTTGAAGTCTCAGCCACATCCAACACCCTAGGCTCCGCTTCTTGAGTGGAGTTCAAATTCTCAAAGGAAACGCTTTTTCTTCCTGCCGATTCCATTTCCACTGATGAAAAAGTGGAATCCCCAACTGAATCACTCCTGGCCTGACTCCTGTCTGGTTCCGCGCTTTCTTTTAAAGCTGTATTGCCACGAAAAAATCTTACCAGACTCATGATCTTTAATGTCTCTTAATAGCTTGTTCTTTTTGCGTATAATGACCTCCGCTTCCACTTTAGACACTCTAGTTTTGATATCCATAATATTATCTTCAAAAGTATTACTTGAACTTTCCTGTATCAGTTCTCTTTGTAACTGCAAAATAGACGTGCGGACTCTGTCCAGTACTCTCTCATTTCTTCTAATGAGAATGCCAAGCCAACTGATTGTGCACTTTAAAGAAACTGCCTTCCATTCAGCTGATAAATCTGCTTCCTCTTCTGCAAACTCGTAGGCAGGCAAACGCTCCACACGTAGCCCCCTTGGGGTTATATTCAAGTTAACATACTTCTCCAGTAGTTTAATGTCATAATATGTGGTCACCTCCTTTATCATGGCCTTTTCCAATTCATTGTATTTGGAAGAACAATCAGTACTTGCCCTGCTCCAAGGATCGCTGGATGCTATTTTTTCGTCTCTCTCCTTCCACATGGTGATGAAATTGGCCGGCTGAATTGATGGTGGAATTCCTGAATCCATGCCTGCAGTAGCGTTCTTAGACATCGTACAAGAAGAAAACACTGGTAAAAAAATGTTGAAGAAAAGAAAACTGTGAACGCCACAAACACGCAGGTGACTGGTGAAAAAATATCTTCTTTATTGCACTCTGGTACCTCGGCCTTCGCCTTCTCAAGGAATACATTAAATTTGCGTTTCACCACACCTTATGAATCATTAGCTTAAAATTTTAAAGCCAATCAAAACACTCGTCGTGCACTTAAATAATTAATGGCTTGATTAATATTTGTTCCGGATGCTACCTTAGGCAAAAAAGGATGGATTTCTCTGTAAGGTGACCTTATCTTTGGGAAAAATAATTTAAGAAGATTTGGAAGACAGAGCCTGGAGTTCAGAAACTCATCTCGCAGATTTAATGCTACTAAAAAGGCTGTTTTCCCATGACAAAAATGTCAAATCACATTTAGCTGCTGGTTCAAAGGACTGTTGAGTTAACCTTTGAAGTATGACTGTTAAATACCTAGGATGTGACAGGTCTTTTACTGGAGGTCTGAGTAAGAAGGTGCCTTTTAGAAAGGCCTTGCACAACTTTGAAGAAGCTAATGATAAAGCATTTTCTTCCGAATGAAAATTAGATATAGCTGTAAACTGTACTTTGACAGGGGAAAAGGTAGTACTATCTCAGAAAATTACTGTCAGAAATTGTAGAACTGCAGAAATAAGAGCAGTGAAAGGGTCAAGTTCCCTATGAACAGCCCAGAATGAGAATCTCTTCCATTTACCTTTGTAAATTTTTCTCGTAGAAGCTTTCTGGGAGGACAGAAGTATCAGTCAGACTGGAGAGGAAAGCATGTACTGTCTAGCTATTAAAGGAGCTGGAGAAACCATGTGGTCAGTTTGATGCCTGGAGTATTGGGATGCAAGAAAAGATTTGGATTGGGGTCTAGTTTGCATAGAGGATATCGAAGATGAGACCACAGGAAGGGGAACCACACTTGAGAGGCCAAAAGGGAGCAATTAGGATCACTAAGCTCTTTAACCACAGGGGTTTCTGTAAAAACTGTGGAACTACAGGTAACCGTAAATAAGCGTAACAGAGACATGAGGGCCAAAAGTGGACTACAGCATCTGTCAGTGACTCCCCCTGAGGGGGGGATTATGGCAAAGAACCTGCTACACTTGCTGTTGAGGGGAGAGACAGCGAGTCACAGCAAGGTTGGCCCCAACAATGGAAAATCCTCTCTGCCACTATTTGATTGAGACCACTTGTGAGGCATCAACCACTGAGGCTATCTGCTATATCGTTGGACTTCCCCTGTAAGTGCACTGCTACTAGAGAGCAGCTGGAAGAGGTTACCCACTGCCTCTCAACATGGGGGTAAGAACGAGTTTCCTCCGTTTGCTGATATACCATACCACAGTCATGTTGTCAGTTTGTATTGCAAAGTTCCCCAGAGAAAGAACATCTTGAAATGACTGCAACACTAGTAGGACTGCTCTCATCTCTAGGACACTGATATGTGAATAATCTCTTTGGAGGTCCACGTGCATTGGACTGTCCTTCCCAAGAAATGACCCCCACCCAAGTTGGGAAATGTCTGAGGTCACCTTGGCTACTGGAGGGATAAAATAAAGGGACAATCCAGAGAAACTTCATCTGAATGAATCCACCAACAAAGATGATCCTTGCAGACTTAAGTGAGTTTGACTGGAAGGGATAGATGACGCACATTTGACCACTGAACAACTACTGTCCATTACGAACCAAACTCCTCAGTGTATATTGCTTATCTGGCTGGTACTGGTTTTGATTTTGTAACTACAGTCCATTGAAGAATGTGCTTATAAAAGCAAACCATTGGGTCTAAGGTTACGGCCGTTTCCATAGACCTTAGTGCTTGAATGAAAAGTCTGGCGGGGGAAGAAGGGTGAACAAGGATTCACTGCACCTGAACCCTGATTAATACACAATGTGAAGAAAGACAGGCTTATCTGACTTACTGTGTTCAACTGGGACCCTATGAACTCCAGGTTCTGAACAGGTTGTATTTGAGATTTGCAGGTGCTAACTGAGATGCCTAGCGAATTACATAATTGGAGCAAATAGTCCCTGCACTGTTCTAGGAGATGCTTGGCTCGGCAAGTGAGTAGCCAGTCTAGATATAGAAACACTCAGAATCCCAGCAATCTCAGGTGAGCTGCTACTACTGCCATATAGTTGGTAAACACCTTGGGAGCTGTGGTGAGACCAAAGGGCAGAGTTGGCCTCCAGTCAAAATTGCAAAAATCTTTGGAATCATCTTTTCATTTTAATGTGATATTAGATATCCTGAAGATCAACTGAGCACATTTAATCATCCCTGCGTAAACATGGCAGAATGTACTGAACAGTAACCATTAAGAACTTTAGACTTCTTCACAAATTGATTCAGTTTGCTTAGATCCAAAATTGTTCTCCGATCCCCAGTCTTCTTTGGCACTAAAAAGAACTTTGAGTAAGTTCCAAATCCACTTTCTGGTCTGAAGGGACCTCCTGGATGACTCTTTTGCCTAGCAGTTTTTTTAATTTCCTGAGCTGCGGCTTTTCTCTGACTGGGTTGAACATCAGGAAGCCTTCTTGTTTTTGTTGGAGGAATCTGGGAAAATGATAAGTAATGACCTCTGGATATGATTTTTAGCACACACAGATCTTTTGTTATTGAAGCTCAGGTGTCAAGGTGTAAAGATAAGCATCCCTCAACTGACTACAGAGGTTAGCAGTTGGGCAGCCCTTCAGGAGCACTGAAAGGGTATATCCAAAAAGAAATCCTGGAAATCCTGTTTTTGTAGGCCTCCTCTGCCACAAGGATGGTGTCTTCAATTTGAACTACCCCCCCCCCCCCCCTGCCTCTGGAGAAGCTATCCCCAAGTGAACCCTGGACAGGAATATGGGACTTATGAAACCACATTTTCTTGCCTTTTCTTTGACACCTAGAAAAAGATCATTGGGGTTGAAAAAGAGTTTCCCTAATGCAGACAGGGCCTTATTATTCTTTTCATTCCAGGAAAGGACTTCCTCTACACTGGGGCTAAACAAAGGTGTTTCATCAAAAGGACCCTTAATAAAAGAAGACTTAAAGGGCTACACAAAATCACATAGACACATCTAGGCATGTCTCTTAATGGCTATGCCTGAACCTGCTGCCCATGAATATCAACCTCATGGATATATTGGAGATGGATAATATAGTGGCCAGGTGTGAGGAAGACCTCTTTTATTCCTTCTGAACATGGACTCAGACAGGGATTTGGACAGTTCCTTAGTCAAATCTCACTGTAGTCTTGTGAAATGTGCTAAGTAATTCAGGGACCTCAAGGCAAAGGTCACTGAAGCAAAAATAACTTTTCAAACCTGTCCAATACTCTGGACTCTCTGTTAAGAGGATGAACTGAGGAACTCTGCTCTGCTAGCTCCTTCTTAGTGGTTACTGCCATAGCCAAAGCTTGAACAGGGACTCCTCCACTCCAGTATATTCTGTCCTTTGGCATTGCCAAAAATGTATATGGTCGACGGGGGATAGGTTGTACAGTATCCAGTTCCTTCCATCCTCAGTGAAAGATTAAATCAATAAGCTCATCTGCTGGGGGAGCCACACAAGTCATAGATGGTCTGGACCCAAACACTTCCAGAAAAACTGACGGGGGCATTTGGGGCCCATCCACTTTTTCCCTTAAGAATATCTAGGATGTCTGCGAAGGAGATGTTATCCAGTGGAGATCTGGAGACCCTTCCCATTCATTAAAGTCAGTATCTTCAGTGAGAGATTCCATAAGGGGAATTTATGTCTCTCCTTTTGCAAGTTCTCTTTTGGAAAGCCTCTTACGTGGGATGGTCTGGAGAAGTATCTGAGGAGGAACAGTTCCTCGATGGGAACTCTCTGGATGCTAGATGGTACTGGATGTCCCTGTGGAGTAGGTCTGACCAGATCAGAGCTTGAACCCAAAGGATGAATGGATGTAGGCTCCAAGCAGGGGAGAGTAGTCGCATCTCTCGGTCAGGAGAAAACCCTCTGCACTACATCAAAGGTAGAAGGACCAGGAGAAGCCGTGGCTGGCCATACCAGAGCCAAAATCTCCAAAGCTACCAATTCCCACCCTACCTGGATCCATGCCTCGAGGAGGGAGTTGGACCCAAGCTGTCCAACGCTGAAACTCCATGGTGCAAGAATGGCTCTGACAACATCGGAGTGGAACCCAGCACCCCAGATCCTGTGCCAATGCTTTGGCTTCGAGACTCTTTCTGATCCAATGGAACTGGAGTGGAATCATCACTTATTTATTTAACTTCTGTTGACTGGGAAAGTCCGACTAGGACAGAGCCTATTTTCAGTGGAGGCCTGGGGAGAAATGCTCCAGACCCATGTCTTTGGAATGTGAGAGGAAACCAAAGTACTCAGAGAAAACCCACATGAACGCAGGGAGAACATGCAGACTCCACAAAAAGGCACCCCAGCTGAGAATCGAACAGGAAAACCTCTTGCTGCGAGGTAACAACGTTAACCGCTGCACCACTACGCTGCCCTACAATCACACAGGGAAGCCATCGGAGTAGAAGATCTAGTAGTATTTGAATCCAACTCAGACACTCTCAGGGCTCTCTGATTTGAGGACTCCAAAACCATGGGATGGATTGGAGAAGGAGAGATTACTATGTGAGAAGTGGAAGGGAAGCTCATGGATCCAAAGGAAGATGATGCTGGGATAATCCCCCTCTGAATCTGAGCTCTGAGGAACTTCATCATCATCCTATCCACATTGACTTCTGAAAGTCTTCTAGAGGATCTAATGGAAGAGCTTGTGGACTGAGGTCCAGACACTTTTCTTGGGGTGCCCTGGAGAAAAGGGGAATGGAGAGGAGAAACAGGTTCTATGGTGAGCCCAGGTGAGTGGGTTCATGGAAATTTTACTTGAACAGTCAGTTTCGAGGGCGTGGGATCCAAGTGCTTCCTCTTAGGGTCCAAAGAAGTCAGATCCAAAGTTTTCAGAATCTTCTGCAAAGGCTCCAAAGAAGTAGTAGTAGCAGCTTTCGGAGAGCAAGTAGGGGACTGCTTGTGAGAGTCCTTTGCCTCTGAACAGAATCTTGTAGGTTTACTGGGGGTTTGAGCCACTGCAGAAGAATAAGAAGGCTGTAGCAACCCTTTAAGCACTAGCTTATTTCTTCTATCAATAAGTGCCCTGGTATTAAAAGCGACACAAATGGAGCAGTCTAAAATGCGATGCTCTGAGACAGTAGACATACTCCCTGAGGTCTTATCCCCACAGCAAGTGCAGTTTTTAAAGTCTGTCATTTTCTTGGCCACTTCTGAAGAACAAAATAAGAAAGGCCAAGACAGAGATTAAAGGGAAGGAAGATAGATTTTTTTGAACTACCAGCAATGGTAGAAGAGAAAACCCTCTACATGGTAGAAAAAAAGAAACTGTAGGAAGTACAGGCAAATACCAACAATGGTATGGAAAAGGCTACCAAAAGACCGAACAAGAGATAGGAGAAAAAAGGGGCAATTGGTCAAGATACCCCAAAAAAATAACAATCAGTAGAAGGAGGTGGGTGAATTTAAATACAGAAGGGAAAAAATTAAAAGCAAAAAAAAACTACTTACAAGTAGAAAACACCCAAAAGAACTCTCAGAGTAGGATCTGTGTCTGTAGCGTTATGGCAGCAAACAAGATTTGAGTTGCATCTAGTTGACTAGGGCATTGTGGGTAGAGGGAGGAGCTCATGTGCTGAATTTAAAAGTTTATTGTATAAGGCAGAGTCGGATGCAAGATCAAATCTGCTACCCAATCGTTGAAGTATGAACAAAAAGGACGATATCAGAAACAAAGGTAAATTGATGGAATGATTCAAATTAGGCTATGCTGCAAAAATTAGGTGTATAAAGAATGGGTAGGTTGTCATTCTGAAAGACAATATAAGGAAATTTAAATGACAGGCCTTATAACTCAAACTCATCTAGCAGAAGTGATGGCTACCAGTACAAGTGTTTTCCAAGACAGAAATTACATTTTACATCCTGGAGCTGACAGGCTCGGGGGGGTGGTGGGGGTGGGGTTACGATGACAAATTTTTCTACAACAAAACTGAGTTTCCATGGAAGAGCAAGACTGGCCAGATGCAGCTAAGGATGATGATGTGGTAAACCCCTAATAATATAACAAAATTGCAGTCAAATGTACTTTGACAGATAGGTAACTGGCTACTGCTTGGAAAAGTTATGTTAAAAAGTCAGTATTTAAGACATAAGAGCTAACACGGGATTAAGGTGATGTCTATTTGCCTGAGACAGGTAACTGGGAACACTTTTTTTTGGAAGAGTAACAAGTTTGCAGATTTTAAAAAAACTCATTATAGTTTAGTCTGTCAGAAATGTTGGGGGACCAAATAGTTGTAAGTACGGAAATTAATATTTTGAGCTGAGACAGGATCTGAATTGCCAAGACATAGTAATGTTGCACGAAGTTTAATGCTACTGGCTGGCAAAAAAGGAATTACTAGAAAATGGAAATCAAAATCTAAACCAACTGTAACTGAAGTACTGAGATAAAGGAACTGTCGGCGGGATCTTTTGGAAATGGTAGGAGCAAATTACATTAAAATAAATTTGTGAGAACAATATATACAAAATAATGTTCAAGAGAAAGGAGTGAGGTTTAAGAGATGGCACAAATTCAGCAATTTATTTAATACTGAAATGAATTTCTCTCTGTTGATCTCTCTAGCTAAGGGTCTCTGAGAGGCTGTAATTAATCGAATATACTATGTTAGGAGCATAGGGTCTTTGGTTATCACTGGAAGTGGTGAAACCAACAAGTTAATCTGAGAGACTGGATGTTTAGGTGAGGCTGGAAGGATGACACAGTAGGTGGGGATGTTGTGGGAAACGAAGGGGGGTTTCTTCTCAGATATGGACAATGCAGAGGGAACCAAATCTGGCACTTCCAGAAGGGTTTATGTGAATGATATGGCTTTGCACATCTTGGTTTTCTGAAGGAATCTGGGAATGAGTGGAACAGGGGAAAATGCATAAAGAATACGGGGGGGGGTGGCAACTGCAGGAGAATGCATCTCTTGGGATATCCCTTTTGGTAGATGATGCAAAAAAAACTGTTACATATGGTCTTATATAGTGACGCAAGGATGTTACAATGCGAAAAATCTTTAGGGCAACACAGTTGGTGAGTGACTTACTTGTATGGCAGCTCAATCTGCCCACAATTATGTTGCAAATCCCAGGGATGTGCATTGCTGTTAGAAAACAATGGGTACATGTGACTCATTCCCAAACCTACATAGCTTTTCCGCGAATGGGTAGGACTGGGTTCCATCCTGCCTGTCTACGTACCATACTACCACCATGTGGTCTGCTTGAATGGACACTGCACCTTTGGAAAGAAGGTCTTGAAAGGCCTGTACTTCATGTCCTTGTTCAGGTAATGCCCCCACCCCCAAGTAAGGATGTGTTTATGGTTACTGTGGCTGTGGGAATAGCCTGAACAAAGATAGTTCCTGAACTGAGGTTTTCCAGTTTTGTCTACCATGAGTTCTGTCATGGGTTGCGGTGCTTGGCACCACTGAACTAGAAGTGAAAACAGAACTCTCATGTGAAGTCTGGCATACTGCACTGTTTGAAGAGACGTCACCATAAGGCCTAGCACTGTGAGAACGGAGTCTGCATCCAGCTTTGGGAGGTATGTAAAGTTTAAAATGGTTTTAATTATTGTGGATATTCTGTCTTGGGGTAATATGGCACAATGTACTCAACTGGCATCAATGAATGTCAGAAACTGGGAGGGTTCCAGTTGAGATTCTGCTAGCCTGATTGTGATCCCAAGGATAGGCATAGATGGAGTAAGTACTGTCCTGCCATTATAAGTTCTTCCACTGTAGATGCAGTGATAAGCAAGCCATCTGGGTAAAGAAATATTTTTATTCCTAGAAACCGCATGTGGGCTGCAACTGGAGCTACGCAACTTGAACAACTTATGGGGGGGTCTGTGGTAAGACCAAAAGACAATGCTCTGAACTGATAATGACTGGCTCCTACCTAACATCGTAAAAATCCACTACATAATTTTGCTATTTAAATATGTAGATACATGTCCGAGAGATCCACTCTCCTGTCAGCAAACATGGTAGGCTGGAGTATACTGTGACCACCTAGAATAACTCCTTCTTTCTGTACTGATTCATCTGACTGAAATCTAGAATCAGTCTGAAGCCCTAAGTTTGCGTGAGCACCAAGAAGAACTATGAGATCTGGACTCTCTCTGGTCTGGTTGGATCTTCTGGATGGTGCTTTTTCAGAAGAGGGTTTTTTTTACCTCCTGATGGGCTGCCCTCCTCTGATGGGGTGGCACTAACAGTGGACAGAAGAGTGGTTATTTGGACAGTTCTAAAATTGGTACTGGGTATCCTCTGAATACAAGTTCCCTGACCTGTGTTTATCTTGCATGATGATCTGACAAGCAAGCAGATGCAGGGAAAGACTTCCCACAACTGCCTCCACAGTTGGGCAGTCGGGCAACAGTTCAGGCTTCATACAGGTGAAAACCTAGACAGAGCCCTAAGAAACCTTGTTGGTGCACACAATCTCTTCATCTCTGGCAGCAGTTACTAGAGAATCCCCCCCCCACCTTAGGAACCCTGTTGTACTGCTGTCCCTTCTGGTTTTGTCTTAATGATCTTCGAAGGACAAAGAAATTAACCCCACCAGCTATGACATCTTGTCTTCTTGCTCACTTTGCAGAAGTTTATCGTTTACTTTCTGCCCAAAAACAGAGGTTCCATCAAAGGGAGCCACCCTGAAGTGTTCCATGAAACCTTTAAGGCATAACCAGCCCTGCTGCTGTACTACAATACCTGAACTAACTGATCAAGCTGCCCTGTATGCTGCTTTATGTAACAGATGTACTGACAGTGAAGAGATGGAGTTCACAATGGCTACCTGGGTCTCTAAATGTATGAAGATACCTAGGTGGCAGTTTTTTTCAAAGTTTCTATGGTTTCATCTGCTAAGTCTCTCTCTCTCTCTCTCTCAAATCTCACCATATGCATTAAGTAATTAATCTCTTTGATGGAAAAAGTACTTGAGTCATGCACACACTCTACCTGTCTATCCATCATCCTAGACTCCATATTAGAAGGATAGATAGTTCAAGCACCCTTTGGGACCTCGTGTTTTATAGCATCCTACAACACAACGGAATCAACAACGGTCATTTTACTCTGGGTGGGGCATCCTTGGGGGTACTCAGCACTCTGACAGGCTTGCATGGAATAAGATCCATGACATTTGGTTCTTACAAGTCTTGCAGCACACCTTATCAATGAGCTTGTCCTATGGGTTCCACCCAAGCTGCTGAGGGCAGGGACCAGTAAGCTTCTTGAAGGACTTATTCAGGGGAGGTGGGGACAAAAGGCCATGATCTCCTCTGTACCATCATTTGGAGAATTTCATCAAATCTTATGTCCTTTGGACAGGACTAAGGTGAAGATTTTCCTTTTCAACATCAGTGTCTGGGAAGGAGACAATGAAGAGGAATCTATGTGCCTCCTCTTACACTGCCTTTTCCCAGGTGGGCTTGGGGGGAGGGGACCCATCAAGTTATCCTGTGAAGAAGGCAACCCAGATCTGGGAAACTTTTGCCTTTCAATCCTCTGTACTGTGGAGGCAAAACAGATGAACAGCTTCAAGACTCTACTTCAATAGTGCCTAAGGGTAGAACTGGTGGAGACTTCCAAGATGGCTGCACGTTGAATAACAGCTTAAGTCTAGCTCTTCCAGTGTGAAAACAGAAATTAAACAGAGAAGGCCAGTAGACCTTTGTGTTTATGGGTAAATTTCAGTAACTGGTTATCAAGTGTACTGTGTGGATGCCAGGAAAAAAAAGAAATACAGAGCACCTGGAAAAATCAACTACAAAAAGTAAGGAAGAAACATTGACTGGGAAAAGTTTTGCAGCTGTTCAGCTGAAAGCAATGCAACCTCCAGACATGACTTCCAGTAACCTACAGAATGATACAAGACAGCTGCACAGAGACCTGGTTAAAATAAACAAAACAATGTTGGAACACATCAACACAATCAACAAAAGGCTGTAAAAAATGGAAGAAGCTTTAAACAGATATTCAGACGAGGTGATAAAGCTGCAAAAATCAGAGGATGAAATGAAGAAAAGGCTGGCTGAATATGAGACTGCTCAGGTAGACATGTCTCAAAAAATAATAGAATTAGAGGAATGAGCAGATAGGGAAAACCTGAGATTTGCAGTTACACCAGAGAAGCTGGAAGGAACAGACTGCATTAATTTTATGAAAGCACAAATACGCAACTAGACTGGTATTACACAGCACAGCCTTTTACTTGAAAGGGCACACTGTGCGTATGCTTCAAACCTGGCTATGAGAAAGCAATCTAGACCTTTTAATAATAAAGATGCAATCCTACAGACTAAAAGAGTTGATTCTGACAAAACTGTAGCAGAAGGGCAAAATACTAAAAGTGAAAGAAAGCAGAGTGTTTGTGGAGAATGATTACTCATTGTACACCAGGGAGAAGAGGAGTAAATTCATTCTACTATTCAGGGAATGTCGAGATGCTGGTGTGAAATTCAAACTGCTGCACCCAGCTGCCTTCAAGGTATACTACCCTGGAGGGACATCATCTTTTTTTGATGCAGTACATGCTAAGGAAGAAATAGAAAAGTTTGTTCAACAAAAATTGAGCTATGAAACAAAAGGAGAGTCAGCTTCTTGTTCTTCTGGTAATAAAGACCAGAAAGAGACTGTACCTATGAAACATTTTCTACTATTTCACCAGAAAATGTTAGCGAGAAGGAAGAGAGCAAAAGAGTTGACTAGAAGAATCAAGAGTACATTGGAAATGAATTAGAGACAGGTATGGGAGATGGAGATAAACAGTAATAAAGCTAGTAACAATGTGGGATTACAATGCAATAATTATATTTGTGAAATATGACAGAACAAGAAAATCTGTACACATTGGACTTTTTCAGAATTTGTTGGACTTGAGGGGGACTCTAAAGTATATGCCCTACTTCATGTCATTAATATTTGGAAAAATGCTTTGGGGAGGGGAAGAGAGGAGAGAAAGTTACCTGTAAGTAATAGTACTATTTTTGTGGTGTATGGTTTTCTTTGCATGCTATAAAGTAAACATTTCTCAGTTACTTCTAAATGTTATGGGGATTGTTCTTTTTTCCCTTCCTCTCTCTCTTTTCTCTTTCTTCTTGTTCAGTTTTAAGAAATGTAGGTACTGCAATGTAAAAAAAAAGCATGGTTAAAACAGCATGAAAAAAGAAAAAACAATCTGCTATTTCTCATTCTTGCATGGGGGCATGACTGGTTTAAGGGCCTTAGCTTGATTTAGTAACAAGTTTTAGGAGAAAGCAAGTAAATAAAAAAGAATATTGAACATTATGAGGCTTTTTTCTAGCAAATTAATGTATGCTTAGTAGCAATTCTGTATCTGGCCCTCATGTCTCCATGGAAACAATCTGATAAACAGAAACTGACTGTCTGGTTCTCATGTCTCCATGGAGACAATCTAATTATGAGAAGCTGGCTGCCTGGTTCTCACGTCTCCATGGGGACAATCCAATAAACAGTATTGGTTGCAGTCTGGTGGGAGAGTGACTGGCTCAGGAAAAAAGAAAAAGAAAAGGTACACTGGCTAGGAGATAATATTCTCTGAAAGCATTCAGGGGTTTTCTCAACTGGGAGGGCTACAGAGATCAGACAAAACCAGTTAGCACTTAGTAGAATCACAGGCTGCACCATGTGTCTTAGCATGGATAACCTTTCTTTTAGGTTAACTCAAGTCTGTCTGAGAGTATGGCTGTCAATTTAGGACACTTGTCCCAATTAGGAGGGTAAAACTTCAATATTTGAAGATGTACATAGTTTTGTGTGTTAGCACAAAAATAATAGGTTTTAGGGGATTAATGGAGGGATTTTTTGTTTGTTTAAAGGCTTTCGATAAAACAAAATGTTTTTTAAGATGTGACACAGGCTGAAATGGATATGACAAGAAATAACTATATAAAAGTTCAACCTGCCAAACAGTGTATGCATGTAAAACAAAAGCTGGAACTAGACATTTAACAAAAAGGTGCTGTACATAAAAGGTGGGAATAATAACTTTTTAATACAATACTGCTTTCTGCAACGTCTTTAAATGTCAATGGTCTCACATATAAATACAAAAAAGAAAGAATTGTGACCTATATTAAAAATGTGGAGTGCAAACAGTGAGGTTACAGGATACATACTTGGAAAGAACTGAACGTGAATATGATAATGAAAGATTTTCTGGATAGTTATTCAGCGGAATATCTGGAACAAAGGAAAAAAGGAGTAATTATATTAATTACAGGAGGATCTCCAATAGTGACAGAAAAGAATAAAAAGATAATAATTGCTGATTTGCAGTGCTAAGGGGCTACTGACAAGGGAAGACAATTGCACTGGCATGTATTTATATTCCACCTAAAATGCTATAATGGAGCTTAAGAAAATTCTGGGAGAAAGAAGCAGTTTTTAGCAAAGATTATTACTAAAGTAGGAACTGGAATTTGATTTGCAGCAGGGAAGATGCGTCAGGGTGGGGGTGGGGGCAGAAGGGAAAGTATAACAAACGCTGGTAAATTTTTGAAGAAATGTATGAAAATATTTGGCACGGAAGATGTGAATTCAGTAATAGGCATTTGGAGTGAATTTACATATTATTCCTCAAGGTATAAAAACTGGGCTAGGCTAGACATTACATTTCACAGGAACATATGCATTTAACTGAAGGCCTTGATACACACCCAATAACTATTTCAAATCATGCACCAATAATAACTAAAATAAAAACACTAGGCAATAAAATTAAAAATGAGACACTGGTGCTTTCCCACCTATCTGTTGAAAAGTGAGGAATTTAAGGAATGGGCAGTGGAGATATTTCAGCAGCTATTCAAGAGGATAGAAATTACTTCTGAAAATATAGCTAGAGAGTAGGATAAAATTAAGGTGGAGTTTAAAAATAGAATGGAAACAAAAGAAATGGCGCTATGGTTAAGAAGCAACAAGAATTATTAACAGGGACGGACAGATATTAAAGTATTGCTAAATAGAGGAAATCACACAGAACAAGAAGACGATCAACTGCAGAATGCTAAGCAGAAAATAAGGGATTACCTTGATAATATATATGAATTTAGAAAGATTGGTATAAAGCAACTGTTTATGATAATAACACAGAGCACAAAAACTTTTAGCACAACGACTTCAGCAACAGAAAGTAGAAAGGGCTGTTGAAAAGCTTAGGGAGCCTATAACAAAGTAAGGTAATAAGAGACCCTGTAGAGGTATTAGAAATATTTTGGAAATTCTATGAAAGCCTTTTGTATAAAGGAGAGAAATATGAAAATCAAGAAAAGATACAAATGGAAATTTTTATGGAAGAATTAAATAGGCCAGGGTTAGAAGTAGATGAGGCTCAGTTACTAATGGTTAGGATAGGAGGAGATAAGATAAAAAATTGTGATGTATAACCAATCTAGAGGAATGTCCCCAGGAACAGATGGTATTCCTGTGAAGTTTGGAAGCTAGGAGGGAAAAACCTGATAAAGATTAGGAAGGTTTTGTTTAACAGTATTTTAAGAGGAGGAAAAGTACCAACATCCTGGAAGAAAACAGTGGCAGCTGTAATATCTAGAGGGTAAAGATCCATTAGATCCAGCTTCACACAGTCCCATTTCAGTAATAAACCACGATTATGAAGAGTCCGGGTCTATAATGGCTAAAAGAAGAAAATTGATAGATATGGATCAATGTGTTTTTGTGGAAGGGAGGCAAACATCAGACAACATTAACAGAACGTTGATGATCTAGAAGGAAGCAGAATGTAAGAAAATATTATTGTTGTTGGTGGGTCCTGATGCAAATAAAGCATTTGACACAGTAAGCCGGGACTTTATGAGCAGGGCAATGGAAGTATTTGCACTTCCTGAAAAAAATATAAAGTTGATTAGAAAGATATACAAGGGATCAGAGGCAAAAATTAAAATTGATGGGGTCCTCTCAGATAATTTCTGCTTGAGCAGAGGAACCAGGCAGGGGTATCCTCTTTTCCCTTTGTTATTTACAAATATTTAAATTATTTAAAACCAGTGGCAAAGAAAATAAGGGACTCAGAAATGCAAGGGTATAATTGGTATGGTAGTCAAGAAAAGCTGGCTCTATTTGCAGATGATATTATCTTATAACTGACAAAACCAGAAAGACTCATTACAGTGTTGTGGAACACTGAGACAGTTTCAAATCTTTTTGGGATATAAAATTATTAATGAAGCTAAAACAAATGCAATTGCGTTAAATTATGTACCCACACACAAAACTGGTTCAGCAATACCCATATTTATAGGGACATGATAAAAGGAAGTATTTAGTAGTATGGATGAAAAATTACTCTGGTGTGGCAGCGAAGGATATGTGGGAAGAGACAAAACAAAATATAATACAAAAACTGAGAAAATGGAAGCTTTGTTAAATGGATATGGATAGTAAGATACAAGCAGTTAAAATGTTTTTAGTCCCATTAGTCTTATACACAGGTCAAGCATATTTTTTTATCAACCAGAGGAGAAGTTGTGGATAGCAATTAATAAAGAGCTGAAGGACTTTATCTAGGAGAGGAAGACGGCAAGAGTCAAGTGGGATAAGCTGATTATTCCAGCAGAACAGGGTGGAATGGGATTACCTGATTTGATGAGGTATTTCAGTGCTACACAGTTAAGGTTCCTATACATAGCACAAATAGCAAACTGTAATTCAAACTGGAAAGGGATGATGATGAAACCTAGGGGAAGCACAAGAAACAAGGAGAGACTAGGATTTTGGATGCAAGCCTTTAAGAAGAATAACAATAATTATACAGAATAGTATATCTATAAAGTAGCAGAAAGTATCCTAAAAAAGTACAGCTGTGTACACTTACCATAAATGTAGATGTTCGAGTGTATTCACTGTTGCAGTCATTACATTTGGGTTATCTGCTTGCAGGCAGACTGAGGGCTACCTGCAAGCAGATAACCCAAATGTAATGACTGCAACAGTGAAACACGAAGAACATCTAAGCCAACACAGGAATAGAGAAAGGAGATTCTGTCAATAGAGATGACTGCAATTCTGGATACAGAAAAGAGACAAGAGGGGCTGGAATTTATTGGAAAAAAGTGGCAAAGGAACCAAGGTATTGGGAGGAAATAACTAGAGAGAGAGAAAGGAGAAAGAATGGGAAGACACCAAGAATTTATTTGGAATGCAGGTTAGATTGGCTTCCTTATCAAGGATTGATATCACAGTACAGGTAACGTATCTCCTGTGTGGAACAACAACGAAAGGCTCTCTAAATAATCCAATTGAGTATATTATTATTCACTACAGTACCTGTATAGATACATAGTATTAATTTAAATACATTTGATAATTAAAATACATTTAGTATTAAATGTAAATATATTTATTTACAGATTACAAGTTATCATATTGAATGTATTTTTTTGTTTAAGAATTTATTGATTGGTATTTTTATATGTAGGATATTATTTTATAATGTTATAATGTTTAAAAGGTCTATGACTTTAAATAATGCATTTTAGTATTTTGGCGCGCTTTGTCATTTATAATAAGGTGGAATCAGCTGTTTTAACCGTTCTGAAGAAGCTAGCTCAGTCTAGTGAAAGCGCTCAACGTTTGAAACTGCTGTATTTTTATTAAATACATTTGTGGATTTATCTTTCCGGTGGATTTATTTTGCTTTTCATTGTTCTGTGGTTCGACTAACTGGTGTGGATTATTTAGACAGTACAGGTAAAGAAAAATGTATAAGTGGGTCCTAAATGAAAGACCAGCACTGGTAGATTTTTTAGTAGAATCTAGAACAGAAGCTGCCATTAAAAAAGGAATAATTAGTGGAACATATAAAATATTGCATGATAACTACAAGAATCAATCAGAGGAGGTTAGAAAGAGGGATTGGATAAGGAATTCACGAAGAAACAATGGGAGGATATATGTATGTCTCCCAAATATGCAAAAAAAAATCATAGATGATTTAGGATTTTTGCTTGGAAATTTTTATGTAAATATATTTAGACCCCAAGTAGACTCCAGAGCATTTTTCCTCAGGTATACAGTAAATGTTGGTGGTGTGATGGGGAAGAAAGAGGTGATTTGGAACATATTTTCTGGGAGTGCAGTGAGTTGGTGGGTCTCTAGGGATTCCCTGTGGTATTCACTGTCAGAGATGTTGGGTGGGCAGATAGGTGTGTTGCGGATGACGACTTTTTTGCCTAGACATGTTAAGACTTTGCTGTGTCTAATTATGGTGGCTGATAAAAAAGCAATTACAAGAAAATGGAAATCAAAATCTAAACCAATTATACTAGAAGCAGTGAATATAGTAAGAGAGATAAAACAACTGGAACTGAGATCTTCAGGAAAGGGTAGGAGCAAACTACATAGGAAAAAGGGGAACTGTGGGAACAATACATACGGGGAGGAATTAAGTTTAAAAGAAGGCAGGAAAAAAATGAGCTATGTAAAGTTTGACTGAAAATGATTGGGTAGATTATATGTGATGTATAATGTTTGCAACTGGGAGTGTGAATGTATGGTCTGTGATGTAAATGGTTGCAACTAGGATTGTCGGTGTGGATTGTTTTCATTTATATAAGTGTATAATTGCCTTTGTTGTTAAGTGATAGCTTAATAAAGATGTTTCTTGTTTAAAAAAGGGCAGGAATTAATAATTTATGTTAAGTTGCTTAGATTATACAATATATAGCAATATATATGAAGTACAATATTTGTAAATGTGTCCTTAATACAGTTTGATTGCTTTTACATAAATGTAAATTTGCCTGTCACAAGTGAGAATTCAATACAGGTGCTTAAAAAATAAAAAGGGTAGAACTGGTGAAGCAGGTGCCTGTTCATGCTGGATGACTGGGATTGATCTCCTCTGCACCAAACCCTTTTTTTTTTACTATATATGACAGGTGATGGGAAGGATGATGAGAAGGGAAAAGGCTGGGTTACAAAAAGATGAAAAGTTTAAGAAATTTGTGTGATAGTTCTATTAGTGAACTGTTATTCTACCCCAAACAAGTGAAAATATTAGGAAAAAAATGTATTCATCTGGCCCAAAACGAAAGAAACTTTTCCCTAAAATGCTCAAGCTGAACTGAAATGTCATTGTAAGTGCCTAATGTCAGCACTGAGATGTGGAAAATCAGCTGGGAGAGTTGTATTATGGGAGAAGGGAGGAACTTGAGTTAGCCAGAGTTTTGTTGTTGATGTGGTGATAATATGCCTTCAGCACATCAACTCCAGTGTCAAAAAAAAAAAAATAATAATAAATAAAACAGCTTACATCCACTGTAACGTGATGCCCGATTAATGAGCTCTTTCCAGACCTGCTCACGTCTGCTCAAGAAGTAATAGCTCACACTACCCTCTTCATATACCACACTACACTACTGCTTGGCTATCATATCACAGCAGGAGGAAATCTCACCTCAGTTCCACTTCCAGAGACCTGAAGGTGAGGAACACTGCCCTTAGCTTCAGCTGGTTCACATGACACTTCCTTTCCTGAGCTGCCCACTTTCTCTCAGCAAAACAAGAGTCAAGCTGAGTTCCCTAACCCAAAACAGAAGAATCTTTCATTGGGATTAACAAAGGCTTCAAGTGAAGAAAAGGAGGTCCTATACTGAGACTGCAAAGGCCCATCTAACACTCAAAAGCCTGCTGACAGGAGTCTGACAACTGCATGCCTGTGAAGGTTTAATCGCTTTTTAAACACACTTCACTCTCACCTGCATAGACTATAAAATCAGATTAAAGCAAGTACTAGTTTAGATATTTTTAAGAACAACTTGGACACTTATTATGGGAGTTACTGTTTTGGTATATTGGAAGGCTAGAAGTGCATTATTGCCCATGCCTGAAATATTTGTATGCATGTACGTATACTCTCATCCTCAGAAATGCAAATTAAACTGTGAAGATAAGGGCTATTATAAGGACTTCTTGAGGAAATGAAAAGGGGAGAAGAGAAGCAAGCCAGCAAGAATTATATAGACTCTCCTAGTAGAACAGTTGGTTCCTCTTTTGGTAACTGCCAGAACTTATCCTTAAAAGGACAACAGCCTAAGTCACATTATTTGATGAAAACTGGCTGTCCTTGCCAAAGTGTTAGCACAAATTATGTGGTAACAAACATTTAAATTATGGGTTCAAGTCCAGGCCCAGCTGAAATTCTTAAGTCTGCAATTCTTGCTATAACTGGCTTTAAAACATACAATATAAAGTACAATATATAAATGGGTATTGGTAGTATTCTGATAAGAAAGGTCCTAAAAGAGAAAAAAATGTATTTTGCATTTTTGCTAAATGTGCGTTGAACTGAGTTACTAGGTTCAGTTCCTGGTCATGATTAAAAAAATTCACAGACCTGATGTACGAGTTGTTACACTTTAAATGTAATTATAACATGTCATTCACTGATGTAACAGCATATAAGAGAGAAAACAGACAGAACTACAGCTCTGTTCCATAGTTTTATAGCTACAGCTAGGTTATCTAGCCTCTGGTGCAGTTCCCAGGCCTAGTACCACTTAACAGTAACTTGAGGGACAAAAAAAATCCTCTCAGTTACAGAGAGAGTGAGTGTTGAAAACAAAAAAAAAAAAGTCAACTTCCCCTTTCAAAACTGTAGCAAACTCCAGGCTGCAGCTAAATACAACACACAACACGCCAAAGCTCTTCAGCTCTGATCGCAAATGCAGTATCAGCATTTATTTCTGAATGTCAGTATTGTACTACCAAATGACTGCCATCTACCAATCTCACCCCTTAATATCCTGCATCTGGGAAATCTGCCCCATTCACGACACCCTAGCTACTCCTCTGTGCATAAAGTCATACTGGGAGTCTTAGAACAAATTACAGTGGATATAAAAAGTTTACACACCACTGTTAAAATGCCATGTTTTTGTGATATATAAAAAATGAGACCACAATAAATAATTTCAAAACTTTTCCCCTTTAATGTGACCTATAACCTGTACAATTCAATTGAAAAACAAACAAATCTGTTAGGGGAAAAATATAAAAAAATAAACAACATACAATAAGCTGGTTGCATAAGTGTCCACACCCTTAAACTAATACTCTGTTGAAGCACCTTTTGATTTAATTACAGCATTCAGTCTTCTTGGGTAGGAGTCTATCAGCATGGCACATTCTTGACTTGGCAATATTTGCCCACTCTTCCTTGCAAAGGCACTCCAAATCTGTCAGATTGCAAGGGCATCTCTTGTGCACAGCCCTCTTCAGGTCACCCCACTGATGTTTCTATTGGATTTAGGTCTGGGTTCTGGCTGGGCCACTCCAAAACTTTAGCTTTCTTTTGGTGAAGCCATTCTTTTGTTGATTTGGATGTAAGCTTGGGGTCACTGTTGTGTTGAAAGGTGAAATTCCTCTTCAACTTCAGCTTTCTAGCAGAGGCCTGAAGGTTTTGGGCCAAAAGTGACTGGTATTTGGAACTGTTCATAACTCCCTCCACCTTAACTAAAGCCCCAGTTCCAGCTGAAGAAAACTAACCACAAAGCATGGTACTGCCACCACCAAGCTTCACAGTGGGCATGGTGTTCTTTTGATGATGTGAAGTGTGGTTTTTGTGTCAAACATACCTTTTGGAATTGTGGCCAAAAAGTTCAACCTTGGTCTCTCATCAGACCATAACAAATTTTCCCACATGCTTTTGGGAGACCTGATGTACTGTTTTGCAAATTTTAGCCGGGCTTGGATGTTTTTCCATGTAAGAAAAGGCTTCTGTCTTGCAACACTACCCCATAGCCCAGAAATATGGAGAATATGGGAGATTTGTCACCTGTAGTACACAACCAGTACTTGCCAGAAATTCCTGTAGCTCCTTCAGTATTGCTGTAGGTCTCTTGGCAGCCTCCCTGACCAGTTTTCAGCTTGTCTTTTCATCAAATTTGGAGGGACGTCCAGTTCTTTGCAACATCACTGTTGTCCCATATTTTCCCCACTTTTTGATGACCGTCTTCACTGGGTTCCATGGTATATCCAATGCTGTAGAAATGTTTTTGCACCCTTCTCCTCACTGATATCGTTCAACAATAAGATCCCTTTGATGCTTTATAAGCTCTCTGCGAACCATGGCTTTTGCTGTAGCAGGAACTGAGTAAATGTCAGTAAAATCCTACTAGGGCAGCTGAACTTTATTTGGGATTAATCAGAGTCTCTTTGATGGCAGGTGTGTAACCAAGAAGACTGAATGCTGCAACCAGCTTATTGTACGTTGTTTAGTTTTTATATTTTTTTCCCCTAACAGATTTGTTTTTCAATTGAATTGTACAAGTTATAGGTCACATTAAAGGTGGGAAATGTTTTGAAATGATTTATTGTGGTCTCATTTTTTATATCACAAAAACCTGGCATTTTAACAGGTGTGTGTAAACTTTTTATATCCACTGTATATGGCTGGATAAAATGCTTAGGCCTGTCATTATAAGATACATCAGCATGAATAAGTTTACTGTAATAAGCTTTAGAAAAGGAATGAAAATGTAATACCTCTTTTACACATGGCATAAACAAGCAGACATTTTTAGATGCAAATTCCATCCAGTGCTGCCAAATCACAGCCGACTCCTGCAGCAATCCTATGAAGAGTAGATGCTATGCTGAGTTTATTAGGCAAATAGGGAAAGTACAGTTGTGTACACTTACATAAATGTAGATGTTCGAGTGTATTCAATGTTTCAGTCATCACCTGTGGGTTATCCCTGCTGTGGTAGCCCTTGGCCGGCCCGAATAACAGTCAGTGTTTTTCTGCTTAGGCTGCTCTCGCTTGCTGCCTGATGTCAGGTCGTCCGTGCTATAAAGGAGAGCAGCCAACGCCATTACATCAGTTTTTCCAGCCCTAAGCCGTCAGAGGCCCAAGTAAATAAGGTAAAGTGGTCCTGGTGGCTAAAACGTATGCCTCCCTAAAAAAAGAAGATATAGGGGGAAGGAGGGTGGGAAACCAGGACTGCAACAGTGAATACACTCAAACATCTACATTTATGGTAAGTGTACACAACTGTACTATGTTCTTCATGTTTCACTGTTGCAGTCATCACCTGTGGGAGGATTCCCAAAGCTGAAGAGTGGGGTGGTAGACTTAGTAAGATACCTAGGAATGGGTCAGCATGCCCTGCAGAACTGCAGAGGCAAACCCTGCTCTAGCCTTAGAAAACAGATGTAGGTGGTAATGCTTAGTAAAGGTATGGACAGAAGTCCAGGTGGCAGCTTCCAGGATGTCCCTGGTGGGAACTCTTCTGAGGAATGCCGTGGAGGCTGCCCTAGTGGAATAGGTTGGAATAGACTTGGGGGTGGGGGGGTTCCCATGCAATCTGTAGCAGAAATGGATACAGTGCGATATCCATTTGGAAATGAATTGTTTGGAAATGGGCTTCTCCTGCAAAGCTGACAAGTAGTTGGGTCTGTTTTACTGAAGGGTTTGGTGCGGTCCAGACAGTATCTGAGCTGTCTGTGCATGTCTACTGAGTGCAGAATTCTTTCCCCCTTGTTCTGAGGGTTAGGAAAGAAGGTGGGTAGATGTATGGCCTGATTGAGAGTTACATTAGATACCACCTTGGGCATAAAGGAGGGATTAGTCCTCAGGGAGACCCTGTCTGCATGGAAGATGATGAAGGGCTCAATGGCCAGCAGAACCTGAAGTTCTGAAACTCTACTGGCTGAGGTGATAGCTAGGAGGAATCTTAGTTCTACTGAAGCAGCAGGTTCGAAGGGTGGTAAAGTTAGTTTTTCCAAAACATAATTCAGGTCCCAGGCTGGAGTGGGTGGTCTTCTGAGTGGTCTGATATTAGAAGCCCCTCTGAGGAATTGTGTAATGAAAGGATGGGAGAACAGGGGCTGTTCTCTATCAAAATGAGCTGAAATGGCTGAGGCATGGATTTTAATAGAGAAGGAGAGGCCACTAGTAAGTAGCTCCGCTAGGTAGTCCAGGATAAGATGGATGGAAGGTTGAGAGGTATTCCCCCCTCCGGACTGGCTCCAGGAGCAAAATCTTTTCCATTTTCCTGCATAGGATTTTCTAGTGCTGTGCCTTCTGGCCTCTGTGATAATGTCCAGGACCCGTTTGCTTAACAGGGGTCCCTTGTTTGCCTTTAGAGTATTAGCCATGCTGATAGTTTGAGAGTCTGCAAATCTGAGTGCAGCATCCTCCACCCACCTGAGTTAAGAGTTCTGAGATCAGGGGAAGTTGCCTGGGAGGCTGTAAGGGCGGGCTGCGCAGTAAGGGGTACCAATGTTGTCTGGGGCAATGTGAATGGCCTTTGGTCTCTTCTCCATTATTTTGATCAGTACCTTTGGAATAAGAGGCAGAGGAGGGAATGCGTACACAAAGAGGCTGTTCAAGGAGAAGGTCAATGCATCCACCCTCCATGCTAGGTGGTGATATTCCCTGGTACAGAATTTCTTTAGCTGATGGTTTAGATGCAAAGCAAAGAGATCCACCTCCGGAGTCCCCCACACCTCAGTGATTTGTAAAAAGGTTTTTCTGTGGAGCTGCCATTCGTGGGGGTCCAGTAAGTTTCTGTTTAAGTGGCCCGCCAGGGTGTTGTTGATCCCTGGTAGGTATTGGGCCATCAGGTATAGTCCCATGGAAGAGGCCGTCAGCCAGAGGTTCATGGCTAGCCTGCACAGAGGGTAAGATTGGGTGCCTCCCTGTTTGCTGATGTACCACATTACTGTGGTGTTGTCTGTTTTGATAAGGGGAACCCGAGGCTTGAGATGGGGTTTGAAGGAAGTCAGAACTTTTTGTACTGCCATCATTTCCTTCTGGTTGATGTGTAAGGGAAGGTGCTGGGCATCGCAAAGACCTTGGGTGCACCTGCCTTCTAGGTGAGCACCCCAAGCTATGTCTGAGGCATCAGTGGTAATGGTCTGCCTGGTAGGGCAGTGTGTGAAGGGAAGACCCCTGTTCTGGGCACAGGCCCCTGCTAACCAGAGTAACTCGGCCCTGATACAGGGAATCAGAGGTCTCTAGAGGCTGATAGTGCTGGCACCAAAGGTTCTTTAGGTGCTACTGAAGTTTTCTCATGTGAAGCCTGGCCAAAGGAATTAGAAGGAAGCAAGATGCCATGTACCCCAAGGCTTGCAGGAACATCCTGGCAGTGAGGTGACTTCTGGAAGCCAGTTGGGTGAAATAGAAAGGCAGGAAGCTCTGCTTTTCTGGAGATAGGAAGGCCATTTGGGATGCTGTATCCAGCAGTGCCCCGAAGAAAATGATCTTCCTGGAGGGTGTTTGCACTGATGGTATACCCTAAAGAGGTTAGGAGGGTTTTTACAAAGAGCAGGTCCTTCATTTCTTTAGTCTGCCTGAATGAGGCAGCTGTCCAGATAAGGATACATTTGCATATTTTTCTGTCAGCAGAAGGCTATGGCTGGGGCTAAGCATTTGGTGAATACCCTGGGAGCAGTATATAAGCCAAAGGGTAGCGCAGAGAACTGAAAGTGTTGTGAGCCTGCTCTGAAGCGAAGGAATTTCCTGCAGGATTCCCTTATGGGGATGTGGAGGTAGGCATCTTTTATATCTAGGGTTGCTAACCAGGCATTTTTTGTCAGCATAGGCAGCAGCTGCTGCAAGGTTAGCATTTTGAATTTGGGGACCACCAAGGAGGTGTTCAGAATGGATAAATCCAGGATGGGGTGCCAAGTGCCCTCTTTTCTGGGAACCAAGAATAGTCTGGAATAAAAGCCTTTGCCTGTTTGATCTGAGGGGACAGGTTCTACTGCCCCTTGGGATATGGGAGTTTGGACTTGTTTCAATGCCTCTGCTCACTGATTTCGAGATAAATCTGGGTACCCGCTTGGAAATGGGAGTTCGCTGAAGGAGAATTTGTATCCCTGAAAAATGATCTTTAAGACCCACTGGTCCTTTGTTACAGAAAGCCAATTTTCTTTGCAGAGGGACAGCCTTCCTCCTAGCTTTTGGTGAGGGAAAAGAGGGCAGAGGGAGGACAGGGAGTCATTGACAGTTTTTGCCATAGAGGGATGGCTTAGAACTCCCTGCCTTTGGAGTGGAAGTGGCCCACTGTTTGGTTCTCTGCTGTCCCTGGGGTGGGAGTCTGGGTGGTCTGTCCCTGTGAGGCTTGCCTTGCCCCTATCTGCAAGGTGCAGGAAAGGACCAGTGCTTTGAGGGAAAATTCCTGCTGAAACTAGGAGTTTGCACCTGAAGGAAATCTTTTACTGTTTGCATAGATTTTGCTTTGTTTTCCATCCTTTTAAGCACCTCTTCTGCTTTTTCCTCCAAACAAGCAGTCCATATCCAAGGATGCATCAAGTAATTTAGATATGACATAATCAGGGAGAGGTTGTTCCTTCAAAGATGCATGTCTCCTAATGACAGATCCTGACACTGCTTCCCTGCTTGAGGCCTCTAGGGCATCATATCCACAGTGTAATGAGTGTTTAGCCACTTGACAAGAAGAGTGCAGTAAATCTGCTAACTCTTTCGAATTAGCAGTCAGGAAAGGTAGAATTTTTTTGTTTTAACAGTTCCAAAGTGTGTTGCTGATATTTTAGCATGCGGAACTGACAGATGAGAGCTCTGACAGCCAAGGTTGCAGAAGTGTATATTTTTTTACTCCATCTGTCCAGAGCTCTGGAGTCCTTGCCAGAAGGAGTAAGATTTTTGGTAGAACTAGCCTTAACTCCTTTTGGTCCCTGTGTAATGACCTCCGGGTCTGCAGCAGGATTTCTATACAGGTATCTGTGAGAGTCCGGTACTCTGTAATACCTATCAGGTTTTCTAGGAGCAGGTAGGAGGGTGTCAGGACTTAAACTGGATTCCTGGAAGACATCATCAACCACCTCTGAGAGAGGAGGGATGGCAAAGTGTCTGTGCTGGGGCAGGTCTAGAAACTCTCTTAGTCTTTTGTTAGACTGAGGGAAGTCCTGGGATTTCCACTGAAAATGTTCCCTGAGGGTGTGAAGAGTTCCCCAAAAGAAAGATCTTCAAGTGGGGAGGCTGAGGGAATGGATTTCTCTGCATCTGAATCCTCATAAGCAGTCAGAGGTTGTTGTTCCTCTTCAAAATCTGAATAATCAGAATCTTCAGAATCCTGTTCTGTTACTATTTCAGGAGAAAGGTATTTTTCTTTTTAGAAGTTGTGGCCTGACTACCCATGATAAGGGTGATAAGATCCTCTGCCATTTTAAGCATTTGAGTTTGGGGAGGAGCAGCAGGAGTAACATGGTGGCAAGAGGTAGTTTTCCTGGGAATGGCCTTGCCTCTAGGCCTAAGAGAATCGATTGGTCTGAGAGGAGCGTTAGTCGGAAGCGAAGATGTTGTTTTTTGTTTGGAATCGGTAGTGCGAAAGGCCTCCTCGGAGGCTGGTGCCTGGGTCACTGCTCTGGACCCAACAGAGGCAGAGACAACCAAAGGCTCGGAAGACGAAGAAGATTTCTGCGGCATACCAGACTTCGAAAGGGTCTTGGTAGAGGCCTGCAAAGGAATCGAATCGGGCATCAGGGGCTGCGAAAGCACCTCACCGAATTCCGGAGAACTGATGACCTGCTTAGCGCTAGAGTCATCAGAAGGCTTAGCCTTGTGTGGTCTGTCTCTATCTTTATCTTTACGTTTCTTCGGAATGTCTACGGAAGGTTGGCTGATGGATGCCATTTCGGAATGTGAAGACGGAAGATGAAAATACTTGGCTAGAATAAGAGCTCTACGGCGAATGGTTCTCGCATTAAAGAGGGCACAGAACTGACAATGAGGGACATCGTGGTCTGGGCCTAAACAAGTGACGCAGTATGAGTGGAAGTCTCGGTATGGTATTTGCTTTCCACAGGCGAGACAACTATTAACTTTTTCGGACATCGGTTAGTGCAAGAAAAAAGGATCCCCAATGGGGTACTCAGCTGTAGACGTTTTCAGCTGTAAATCGAAACTCTGGTAGTGACCGCCCGGCACACTTGCGAACTGCTTCTGCTACGGGCTCCACGGCAAGAAAAACTGGTGTAATGGTGTCAGCTGCTCTCCTTTATAGCACTGACGACCTGACGTCAGGCAGCAAGCCACAGCAGCCGACGCAGAAAAATATTGACTCTGGTATTCCGGCCGTCAGAGGGCTACCACACCAGGGCACAGGTAATGACTGCAACAGTGAAACACGAAGAACATCATAAGGAGACTGCAAGGCCTTTCTTTCATATCTCACACACTGCATGTGTACCTATAGATAATTTACTACTACCAATACATATACAATGTGTTTTTGGGATGTGAAAGAAAACCAGAGTACCAGGAGGAAGCCCAGGTGCACACTTAGAGGACATGTAGACTCCACACAGAATGCATCCTAGCTGAGAACTGAACAGATGTTCCATGCTGTGTGGCAACAGTGCTACTCATTACATCACATGCCACCCTTAAACACAATACCAGTATAAGACATGCATCTTGTGCTCCATTGTAAAATCATAGTGTCAAACAAAAATTCAGTACAGACTCACAGTACTTTCCAGTCTCCTGCAACTAATGTCATTATAACCTGGTTTGGAAATTTTAGAGATAAGAACTTTTTCCCAATGAGAGGAACAAATAGATTTAATCCAGCACAGACTAGCCACAAGTACATGTTGCTGTAATGCTCTGTGAGAACCTACTGAAGTGCAAGAACTGACATTTATTTTTCATTTATCGCTGACCTATAATTAGAAACAAAAAAATTATTGCTGGAAATATAGTCATCTTATAGTAACAACTAATTTGATTTTATCATACTAACAGCTAAAATGTGATGACTGTGGACATCCTCCTGGAGTGCAGCTTGACACTATCGGGTGTTTTCCCAACACAGTCAATGGAGAATGATAAATAGAATGTGTTTCTAAATTCCATCCATGAGCAAAATGAAAACTGAGTCCGTTTCTTTGTTCTGCAAATTTCTAATGACCCAAAAGAATTAAACTAAATGTAAAAAAGTGTAGTACAATCTCCTTTGGAAAACATAAGCATCTATACTGCTCTTTTATCAATGATGCTCTCCTCAAGTATGACACAGTTAATACAGACCTGGATACATTTGTTGACAATCATTACAATATCCTTCAACCTTACCCAAATGAATTTTTGAATGTTGAAGTTCTATGACCAAGGACGTTATCATACCTCTGTACTCATCCCTCATCTTAGCCATTACTGAATACAATGCTTACTTTGTTACGTATTTGTCCAGACAATTGGTCCAACCTGAAAGACTCCAATGCTTCTTTATTAAAAAAATATAATGGCCTCAGATCTATATCCTATGCTGAGCACCTCAAAATCATGTTCCTCATCTCAGTTTCCTACAGGCTTCTCAAGGGTGAGCTCCTTTCATTATATAAGCCCTCTAAAGACCCTGTCCTGAGTGACCTCCTTCATATTTGCAAAACTGAGAATACCTTGAACAATAATAATGAATACATTATGTATACAAATGTTCCGCCTTGCATTTGGTGGACATTTGCAGCTTGTCTTTTGCTGTAATACCGTGAACAACCCCAACACCCTTCACTGTAACATAAACAGAACCTGCTGAAGAGATGGATAGCTTACTCAAAGAACTTTGTTTTCGTGGAACATACTCCCCTTGCACATTAAACAAAATAGCTCCCTCACTCTTTGCAAACGCAACCTGGAGGAATCAATGAGTGGTTGTAAACATACCACCAGTTTCCACCCACAGTTCCTTACACACAGGGATAGCTTGTAGTGGGAATTGCAGCAGCTAGGCATCTAATATGATCTACTAGACCAGCTGCCCAGTAACGACCTATGAACCTAAGAGATTTCTAGTTCTTCTTCCACAAGTATAGAGTAAGCTAGTTTTGCAGAGAAAGAAGGCAGGTCATCATCCAGCCCACACAGAACCTCATCATTCACAGGGTTACCTTAAAATCTGTGGCATTTAGAGGGATGCTAGTGGAGTACAGGTATCAGTGAGGAAAATACAACAGGCTGAGGGCGAATGACACCTACACAAGCAAATGAAAGTTTGCAGAAGGTTGCTCAGTCTATGTCAGTAACCCTCTGACCCAAGGGAAGGTGACAAAAGTAGATTCCCTGGGCCACAGTTCAACCTGAAAGACATGTCATCGAGACTTCAGAGTCCATTCTGAGCAAGAAAAACATATTATTCTTTCAAAAAGGAGTGCCAGTGTGATACCACTACCATTTCTCTTACCCACCATCCTCTGAGAATGATTCCCATGAACATGTTCCCCTCAACTGAAGGACAGGTCATATTCTCTGAAGGTTCAAAGGGCATCACCAAAGTGGATGAAAAACAGATAGGAGTCATGGTTTTGGTCTGGACTACTATTCACTTACCTCTACCATCTTTGAATCCTACCTGGGTTTACCCAAGAGAATCACCATCAAACCACTTGTCTGGCCGTCCTCCATGGCAGCAATCCTCACTGCACTTATTTCTGCTATAAGCACCATGGAAAACCTACCCCATAGGGGATAAGATCACATTCCACCAGGTCTGCATCTACCTCTACAGCCTTTCTCAGAGGAGTCCCCTAGAAGCTGCTACCTGGAGCTCTGTACATTCCTTCACCAAACATTACCACATGCCTATTTTTTTTAAATCCAGAGCTGGTTTTGCCACTGCAGTCTTGCAGGTAATAGCTGGCCCTAATGCTCTCTAACTTCCTCCTCCCTTCCTTAGCTTTGGGAATCAACCCAAATCTAAAGACTGCAACAGTGAAACACGAAGAACATAGTACAGTTGTGTACACTTACCATAAATGTAGATGTTCGAGTGTATTCACTGTTGCAGTCCTGGTTACCCTCCCTCCAGCCCCCTGACTTCTCTTGGCTCTACCTTTCCTTCTTGTTTTAAGCTTTCTGGTGTATTTGCTTTTTGATGGAGGTGTAACATATAACTGCTTCCCATTGTGGGGGCATCTGACATCTGGGGCAAGAAAAACTGATGTAATGGCATCGGCTGCATGTTTTATACCCCTGACGACCTGATGTCATGAAAGAAGAGACAGCATCCGACGCAGGAATCCAGGACTCTGGTATTCAGGCTGGCTGAGGGCTACCTGCAGGCAGATAACCCAAATGTAATGACTGCAACAGTGAAACAAGAAGAACATCAGCAAACACTAATGCAGAAAAAAAGAAACTGGATCACCATTTGCTGGAAGGCTGCAAGCATAAAGAACCTGAAAACACAGTCCACTTCAAAGTCCAACAAGACAAGCAGCTGCTACCTATGTTCAAGAAACTGCTATGTGACAAATCTTGTATCAAGTAACTGATTATAACCTTTTATTTTGTGAGCTGATCCGAAGACCCTGTTTAACCGTGACCCGAGTCTTCAGGCAATGTAGTAACAGAAATGTAAGTAGTATGGTGTAATGGCAAAAGAGGGTTTCATGACCATGTAAAGAAGAGACATGGAATCATTAAAGAAAAAGAATGAAAGAAGAACTGTAAAATAAGAATGCAGAGAAAAAAAGCAAGGAAAGTGATTCATGCCTGTAGGTCATGGGATACTTCCCCAACATTCCTCTCAACTGTCCATATTTTCACAGAATGCCCAGATTTTTGCTTCATATTTTTGGTCTAGTCCTCATAAAATTTGTGGCTTTCTGGCAAATCACGGAGGACTGAAAAAACATACATTTGAGTTTCAGACTACACATCCTTCAAAAAATGAATGCTAACACAAATCCTGTCCTTTTAGCAACTTTCGAAGTTGATTGGAGCAATATTTAAAACCTGTCCTTATTTTTGGGCCTTTTACCACTGGTTATTTTAGGTTTTGTCCAGATGAATAGAGATGTATGCTCCCTGACTATACTTTTAGTCAGTGACACATTGCTGAAGGGCATTACTTTTTGGGAGAGGTGCATGGTTACAGCAAATTCAACACAGGTGCACAGAAACTCTCAGTGCTGTGCTCACAGCAGCAATGACAAATGGTTCGTATCCATGGACCTCCAAAGGCAACCATGAGACAGCAGGATGCTCAATGGGCAGAGCAGTGGGAGAGAACATGTTGTGAATAATAGGCAATACCTTTATTAACAAGGCAAAGGGATCTATGTGCATACCCTTCCTGTACCACATTAACAAAGGCATTACCTGTTGTAAACTGCATTTCCTCTGCCACTGCCATGCCCATTTGGCATCTTGCTGTGGATGTCTGCAATGCTGCCTGCTGTCCCTGGGTGCCCAGAGGGGCCATGAACATAGTCAATTGGTTAGTTCAGCAGTGGGCACAGTACTGTGAGCTTTTCTATGCCTGCTGTGAATTTGCTGACGCCATACATCTTTCTTAATGATGTACAGTTTGACTATGTGTTTTCCTTTCAGAGGTACTTATGGGGAATATCCCATGACCTACAAGCCTGTATCCCACAAAAATAAAGAAGACAGATGCATAAAGAAAGTAAGTAAGTGCTGGCAAAATGAGTATGAACAAAAGTTATTTCAGTTTGAAGCAGAACAGTTGTAAATGACGGCAACAATTTGCATGTTTTCCTGACAAAATGACATCAGCCTGAATCCTTGTAAACTGTTTAATGCAATATTCCTTAAAATTTAAATAAAAGCGGCAAAACATTCTGTTTGCTGATTACAGCAAGTCTATAATCCCCAGCAGGTAGAGGAACATGCCTTATGAGTGCTGACAATAATAGGCTTGCAGACCGAAAGAGGTCATGGTTTGTATGGAAGCACTGCCATGACTCACCTATGCTAAACTGAGGGCATTTCACAGCCAGAATAACCCTGTGTAGGCTAGGCATTACTTGCTTACCTGCAGAATCATTCTGATGGACAGTGGGATCATACAGATATTGTCTACAGCTGTTTTCACTGAGTACAGGTGACTTGTTATTTAGTAACCTACATCCTGAGCCTCACCAATAAGTGATACACGCACCTACTGAGAATGTCAGTGCAGGAGCAGCAGGCCTGGACTCTTAATACCATCAGCAGGATGCTGTATAGGTAAGACATGGAAAGCAACATTTACTTTACATTCACTGTGCCTGTCAGTCTACACTGCATATTGCTGTAATTTTGGAACCAACTCTGTGCAAGACATACTCTCCATTATGTAGTCATTCATGGTTCACATGTTGGCAGACATTGTGAACAAACATAAGTCATATTAATTTCAAATTTACAATGGGAAGCAGACCAAGAGATATGGTCATTACACACAGTACATACAGTGACATTTGCAAAAGACTTAACATGTTTATTACTGGCAGCTGCTGGAGCATTGCTAACAACAGACATACTTTGGGCTGAGCAGTCATGATCACTTCCGGCAAAGTGACATGAACAGCATAACACTACTGCTGTTAACACTACACATACATGAACCACTGTGTCTGGGGTAACACAGCCAACTCTGTGGTTATTACACCAGTCAGCCACACTGTTCTCTGTCTGAGCAATACTCCCAAACCTTCTGCTTCTGGTGTGGTTTCTGATATGCGCTATGAAAACTGTCTTGGACTCTCATTTGCATTTCTGTGTATGCACTGCACTACCTGCATATAACTTATTCAACTTGCTTTCACTATTTTATTGCACTTACAAAATGGCACAACATCTTGCTGGATTGCACACTAGTCTCATGTGAAACACACACAGTTTACCATTCAGTCTCATCATTTTACATAACATAGTACAATGCACAGACAGCACTTACCCTTCTTGGGCCGTCCAACTCTGCGGATCACCTGTACTGCTGTGAAATATACAAATGCATACATCAGTTGTAACAGGTAAAGATGCCTTCCACCAAATGAAAACAATACAGTGTCCTACAAATGGAAAGGAATACATGCGTAGTTTCTTACAATGATATGTACTGGGGCAGTACGGAGGTGCAATAGTTAGCACTTCTGCCTCCCAGTGAGCAGCTGCCTGGCTTGATTTTTGCAGAGGCATGCTCTGTGTAGCATCTGTTTTCCCTATATTTGTATGTGCTTTAACTTGGCTTTCCTGTTTCCACTCACATTCCAAGCACATGCTGGCAAGTAGAAAAGAAATACTAAATTAGAACTAGGTGTGCAACTGAATGTGTGTGTTTGTGTGTATCCTGTGATAGAAAGGTGTTTCATACAGGGCTCGTTCCTGCCTTATGCCAATTGTTTACTATGAGTATTTTAATTCCAGGCAATCCTGAACTGGATATGGCAAGGACAGATGATAAAAAGATAGATGAAACTATCTTGTATATTACAGCAAAATAAAATTAAGATTTTTTGTGGTACTTCAACATTCCATTCCACTTCTGTATATGCAGTAAGTGTACCTCACCCTAGTTCATGCACTGTACTTGAGGACACCTAACCTCAGAGCCTGCCAATTAATCCCAACTACTTAGCCAGCACACTTCTTGCTCATCAGGTGACGCAATGAAGATTTGACACTTGTGGTGTTTACAAGTAATACAAGTATATACATGCCAAACTTAAGAGACATTCCAGTAGCTGAGGCTTGCACAGGCAGAAAGGTGTTTTAGAATACCCAATGAAACCCCTCATAGATCAGTGGTACTGTAAGAAAGAATTTTTCATAGATAACAGCAGGGATCCTTCTTGGTAGGTCTAGAAATGTGAAAATCTCAAGCAGCAAACTAGCTAATGACAACAGAAGTATGATTCCTGGTTTACACAAATATGAAAGGCGGTTAGACACCTAAAGTAACAGCTTCAACAATAATGCTTAGTGAAAGTGCGAAATGGGGACCAGCTGGCTGTGGCACAGATGAATGCAGTGGACACAGTCCTGAAGCAAGCACCTTAAGCACACATTACAGGTGTGGTCCTTGACAGCTTATCTTCCAGTGAGTGAACAGCCATCTGAATAAGCCTCCTGACTGTTAAAACAGCTGATGTCAGTCTATCTGGTAATCAAGGAGATAAACATGTTTGGTCTTCCTCAATGCATACTTCAAAGAGGATGTGATGGAAATACATTCATGGTGTGAATGGCTTTTTCTGCTTTGATTTTCCAAACAGCAAACAAAACAGGGAGCCAAGCAGACTGATTAAATGGCAAAAAACATTCTCATGAGAAAATGCTGGCTAGTTGAAAAGGACACTCAATCTATGTGAAACTCACCATAGATACCCCATACATTAGGACCTGCAGCACTGATATCCAGCAGGCAGAAGTGATGAGCCACAGTTAAAGCACTTTCCAAGATCTAAACTTCAATACCACTGAGCCAGCTTGTTTAACAATGGACAGGCAAGACTGTCAATTATGAAGTTCAAATTCCATGGAGAACAAGGGCTCTAAAAAGATGGTCTGAGATGTAAAAATGCTTAAAAAAACTCCATGATCAGCTGGTGTTGCACTACAATTCTGCTACAAGGCCACGATAAACAGAAACAGTTGACAAATGCACCCAGACAGTGGAATAAGAGCGACCCTAATCTTGCAGCTGCCTAAAAAAAGTCAGTATAACCTCTAAAATGACTAAATGGGGAGGCACTTGGCACTGCTCCATTCAAATAAGAGAACCTTTTCTACATAGCAGTGCATGTCTATTGGGTGAAAGCTTCTTGGCAATCCCAGTCATGTATGACAGCCATTCTAAAGAGCTGAGTGAAGTCAAAAGTCCAGAGAAGGAACAGGACAGGAAGTAGAACCAGATGTCGCCCACCTAACTGATGGTTATCAATCTGGCTAGAACATACAGAGATTTCCCATATCACCAGTGATGTAAAAACTTGAAACTTCATCATTCTCGGCCACCATGGGAGCAATGAGGTTTAGTTTTGTCTTTTTTTTCATCCGTCAATACTGTGACGAAGCAAGGAATGGCAGGGAAGCATACAAAAATCTACTATGCCTCTATGTGGTGGCATGCAGAATGCCATCACTGTAAACTCCCATCGTACTCTGTCGCATCAAACTGAAAAATGGTAGACTCACATTTCACAAGTGTTATGTAAGCTGATCTTTTAAAGAATCTCCTTCAAAATTTAGACCAGATATCACTTTCTGAATCCATAACTCTGGGAAAGCACTGGAAAAGTGGTTCAGCAGTTTAAAACTGCTTGGGATATGAATATCAGAATGATGCCTTTATTGTTTCCTGAAATGCACATCAACTCTTTGCAGATAGTTAATAACAAAAGGCCTGGGCAATGGATTCATTCAAAAGTAAACCATGCACAGCATTAACAGCCTACCAATATAAAGTATATTTCTCAGGAAACATCTAACAACCTGGTTAGAGTTAGGGTTAAAATAAACAAAATAAATGCAGCTTTAGATTTTCAAGTTATACCCAAAGTCATAAAAATGTAGCATTATCTACAGAATTTGTTTAAACTAAGCTGTCAACAAACACCAAGGGAAGCCATTATCACACTCAATTGCAAACATCCTCATTCAAATAATCAGTCCACCTAGTTGTTTGAGAAGAGAAGCATGCTGAAGCACATATTAGGATAAACCGTTCTAAAAGAAGATATTTTAGGCTGTCACCTTAAGTTCTCTACTCTTAGGTTTTGAAACATTCATAACAGCGTATGGTTTCCTGAATATATTAATAAAACTACTTAGAAAGCGTTAAACTAAAATTGTGATTACAAGGATATAGAATAGTGTGTGCGTGTTGTACCTTTAAGAAGCATTTCAAGGATAGCACGTGCATATAAATAGCAAGTACGCGCTAGCTTCAGTGCCATTTTGAGAGTGCAGCCGAGAGTGAGCATATATGAGTGTAACAGCTAGTTTGTTTATAAGTTTATCTAAGTTAAAGTTGTTAAGCCTCAATCCTGATGTGTTTGCACATAATAAAGCTGCTTGAACAGAACCTATGAATGCTCGTCTGTTTTATCTGCATGAGCGACAAAGGAGTTTCTTGAATATAATAATTAGCATCATGATCATCAACCTCCCTTTTTCCAATTTTCTCCACTGGGTTGGGTGTTGCATCAACTATTGCCATCTTTCTCAATTCAGTGCCTCTCTCTTCGATGGCCAAGCCTGACTGTTACAGGACTTCTCGTACACAATCCATCCATTTCTTTGCTGGATATCCTTGTTTTTTCTTGCCTTCCTCCTGCCTCTCCCATATCCCTAGCAGAATGCCTTCTGCATTCCTGCACTTGTGCCTGAACCACCTTAATCTGTTCTCTTGGACCTTAGAGTTACTTTAGCTTCTATTTTGAGGTCCTTATTTCTTTGACTGTCCCACAGTGTGCATCCTACCACCCCATCTCAGGCACTTTATCTTCATCATCTCTAGCTTCCTCACCTGCTCTGCCTTCACTTCCCATACTTCTGTACAATACAAAAGTACTTGTCAGACCACTGCTACATACAATTGGCTTTTCAGCTTCTTTGGTATTCTTCTGTCACACAAAACTCCTGACACACTGTGCCAGTTAGCTGCCATCTGTCTGATTCTACCTTTGCCCTCCTCATTCACACCTCCTTTCTCCTCAACCATCCATCCCAGATACATGAAGCTGTTAACCAGTTCCACTACTTTCACTTCTATCTCAATGTTCAGCTTCTTCTGACTTCCCCCATTTGCTGCCATAACTGTCTTGTCTATACTCAATTTTATCCCATGTGACTTCAGATTTGTATTCTATTCCCTTATCATTTGTTGAGGTTCCTGTTCAGAGTCTGTATGCAATGCCACCTTGTCTGCAAACAGCACTGTTGTTCAATCCCTTGCCAACCTGTTCATTAATGTTCACCAGTATGAACAGCAGTGGGCTCAGAGCTGAACCCCTCTGCGAGTCTAAATACTGTTTATACTTTTGTCGTTGTGTCCTTGTACATTTATTTTTTGACATCTGTTTACAGGGAAAGTCCGAATGGATAAATATATCTGTTTTCAGAAGAAACTGGGGAGAAAAGCTCCAGAAATAAAAGAACAGAAAATATACATATATGAAAAATATCATAATACAACATACTGTAAATACATAAATTACTACAAATATTAATACACACAACATGCAGACTAATAACTATATACCACCATTAAAACAAGATAAATACAATATCATGTAGCACTGAAATGTGTTGACATGTAAGTGTGAGAGTTTGTAACCCATAAAGCAAATATCAGAGTGGAAAATTTAAACAGTGGATAAGGAGGAGGACAGGAAGAGGCAGAACAGTGAGAAAATCATTTGTTAGAAATAGTAAGTAGAGTAAATATGGGAGGGAGGAGAAATAATGAGTAAAAGCAAGATTAAGAGTATGAGAAACAAAAAGGAAAATGAGTGATAAGAAGTAGATAGGTATTAAAGGAGAAGGAGCTGAAATTTTAGCCAGGAGTCAGAGAGGAATTATTTTAGTTGCAGCTTAAACAAATGAATGTTATCCATTCACCATGCACCATATTGGTGCAGGGATCATATTCCAGAGTTTTGCTACAGTGTGAATACAGACTTTGACCACAGTTTTTGTAAGGCTTACAAATGTTCAAGTAGATTTTTGTTAGAAGACTGAATGTGACAACTTGGGAGGTAGTAGTAGAGAATAAGAAGTTATGTACTCACCATAACGTTCCATCTGAGTAGGTATTTTCACTTGTCTGCAACCTGTGGGATACAGATCCGATCTCGGATCCGAGCCGGCAACTTCTATCATAGCATAGATCCGAGCTCCTAGCTCCTCCCCTTACCCATAATCCCCTGCCTGCCCTAACTGACCTCAGATCAAGTTTGCCCCATAGCACAACAGATAAAGGTGTCCCAATGGGAACATATGCTAATAACACAAGAGCGATCAAATCGGTCAGGGGGAAGGAGGGGGGGATGGTTGCAGACAAATGAAGATACCTACTCAGATGGAACGTTATGGTGAGTACATAACTTCTTAATCTGAAGTAGGAACTTCATTTGTCAGCAACCTGTGAGAGAGTCCCCAGCTACCCAAGTCATGGGTGGCCTTCATGGAAGGATATTCCGGAGCACCGCAGAGCCAAAGGACGCTCTACCTCGGGAAACAACATCTATTTTATAATGGCTGATAAAGGTGTGAGATGAAGCCCAAGTGGCTGCGGAACAAATGTCATTCAGTGGAACCCTAGCTTGAAAGGCCGCAGAAGTGGCAACGGCCCTAGTAGAATGAGCATGGACTCCTTGAGGTGCAGGCCTCCCCGAACTCTGATATGCTAAAAGAATACAACTCGAGATCCATCTAGAGAGAGAAACCTTAGAAACTGATTTTCCGAAATGACTTTTGGCAAAGGAGATAAACAACTGATCGGATTGCCTATGACCAGCAGTTCTATGGATATAAAAACGTAACTGTCTGTGTACGTCCAAGGAATGTAGCTTGTATTCTCCTTTGTTATGAAAGTTGGGGAAAAACACTAGGAGATTGATGGATTGATTGATGTTCGCTTCTGAAGATACCTTAGGTAGAAAGGACGGGTTGATTCTGAGGTAAACCCTATCCGGGTGAAAAACCAGATATGGTGGTTTGACGCCAAGGGCTTGCAATTCCGATACCCTTTTAGTTGAAGTTATGGCCACCAAAAAGACGGTCTTCCAAGAGAGAAATTTGAGATCAACCGTGGCCGCTGGTTCGAATGGAGGGCCAGTCAAGGCCTGCAAAACTAAGGATAAATCCCATGGAGGTACCACCTCTAACTGGAGGCCTAAAGAGGAAGGTACCCTTGAGGAAGGCCTTACACAGTTTGGAAGTGATAAGAGGACCAGACTCTTGCCCCACATGGTAGTATGAGATTGCTGCCAGTTGTACCATGACTGTGGAAGAACTAGCCCCCTGGTGAAAGAGAGAGGTTAGAAAATCTAGAATCGATGATATCGGGGCTGTAAAAGAGTCTAAACGACGGTGTTCTGCCCAAATGGTGAAGCGTTTCCACTTACTCCGATAAACCTTCCTGGTGGAAGGCTTGTGAGCTGCTACAAGAATGGCTTTGACCGGTGATGAGATCCCGGGAGTCCTTATGAGGAGTGGAACTGGAGCAACCAAGCCGTCAGCTTGAGGTTGACCAGGTTCGGAGTCGGAAGACCGAGAGGATGAGAGATGAGATCCGGAATGGGATCCAGAATCCATGGTGGATACACTAGGTGAGACCATAGGTAAGGGAACCACGTCTGACGAGGCCAGAATGGGGCAATGAGGATCATTTTGCTCCCCAGCTGCCTGGCTTTCTATAATAATTTCAACATCAGGGGAAGAGGAGGGTAAGCATAAAGCAGACCGGGAGGCCAAGCATGAACTAGAGAGTCTCTCGGGGACTCCCGGAGGATCAGAGCAATGTCGTTGCATTTCGTGTTTGAAGGAGAGGCAAAAAGATCGCAACAAGGTCGCCCCCATCGGGCAAATACTTGCTCTGCGACTCGGTGGTTGAGAGACCACTCGTAAGGAGTCAGGATAGTACGACTGAGCCTGTCCGCTAGAATGTTGGACCGTCCCGGAATGTGCGTTGCTATGAGAAAGCGGTTGGTGGAAATCGCCCATTCCCACACTCTCATGGCCTCGCGGCAAAGGGGGTAAGACCTGGTTCCCCCCTGTTGATGTACCAGACTACCGACATGTTGTCTGTCTGTACCGCAATTGTCCCTACCGGAAGAGAGTTGTGTAGTGCCTGCAACGTTAAAAGCACCGCTCTCATTTCTAGGACGTTGACATGCAAAGAGGTCTCTACGTCGTTCCATATGCCTTGGACTGTTCTGCCTGAAAAATGCCCCCCCCCCCCCAGGCGAGAAGCGTCCGTGGTTACTGTGTCGACTAGTGGAGGTAGTGAGAAGGGATGTCCCGTGTGGAGGTTGGAAGACTGGAGCCACCACAGGAGCGATTTTCTGCAAACCTTGCTTAAGGAAATGGGGTGAGACAGAAGGTTGCAAGACAGGGACCATTGTACCTGGAGGGTCCCCTGTAGAACCCTCATGTTCAACCGGGCCAATGTCAGCAGAGGGATTGCAGCCGCCATAGATCCTAGGGCCCTCAGAATCAATTCCGCCGAAGGAGTTTGCAGTTGAAGAATGGCCTGCACGTGTAACATTGGGTTTCAAAGCCGATCTGGAGTCAAGAACGCAAGCATCTGTCTGGAATCCAGTCTTGCCCCTATAAAATCCAACATCTGTGTAGGGATAAGAGAGGATTTGGTCATGTTGATGGTTAACCCTAATAGTGGAGCCAGACCGAGAAAATAGTCCCTGCCTGAACAAAGTAGATGCCTTGTTGGGGTTGTGAGGAGCCAGTCATCCAGGTATGGAAAGACCTGAATTCCCTGGAGTCTCAGGTGGGCCGCTACTACCGCTAGGACCTTGGTGAACACCCTGGGGACTGAGGTGAGACCAAAGGGGAGGACCCTGAATTGAAAGTGACTGGCTCCCAGCCGGAAGTGGAGGAACCTCCTGGAACGCCTGTCCACTAGAACGTGACAGTACGCATCCTTGAGGTCTATAGAGCACACCCAGCCATCCTCCCGCAATAAGGGTACTGCCAGGTTTAGGAGAGAGAGGTCAAGAATGGACCTCAAGTCCCCCGTCTTTTTTGGCACCAGAAAAAACCTGGAGTAAAACCCTGATCTGACTTGATCTGGGGGGACGGGCTGGATGGCTCTTTTTTGTAGAAGCTGCTTGGACGTCGGGAAGGCTTCTGACTCTGGGGTTGACTATGAAGGGAATTTGGTAACCTCTGGATATAATACGAAGCACCCAGCGATCTGTTGTTATGGACTCCCATTTTGCCAGGTGCTTCGAAAAACGCCCCCCGACTGCCTCCAGAGTGGAGAAGTCAGGAAACCCCTCAGGGGTTCTGCGTGGGCCTCTCAGAGAAAGGTTCTCTGGACCCAAAATTCCTCGGACCCCCTCTGCCTCTGGGGTGGCGTCCTCCCTGTCCTCCTCTGCCACGAGAGGACTGGTTGTCCTGAGCAGACTGAGATTGATGCGATTTTCGGAACCACATCTTTTTCTGACCCTTTTGGTTCTTGGAATAGGACCTCTGGGGCGCAGAGAAGCGGACTCCGACGGCAGACAAGGTCTTCCAGTCTTTCTCGCTCTGGACAAGAGTGTCGCGAACGGTTTTGCCGAACAGTGCAGAACCATCAAAAGGGGCATTCGCGAATGACGCCTTAAAGGGTTTCGAGAAGTCACAGTGACGGAGCCAGGCCTGTCTCCTCATGACAAGCCCGACTCCGCCCGCTCTAGCGGCTCCCTCTGTAGCATGAGGCAATAGCCGCATAGAGGTATTAGAGATAGAGCGGAGGGTGGCCATCTGGGAAGAGTACAAATCCTTGTCTCCCTCCGACATGGACCCCGGGGGGGAAGCAGCGTATTCCTTAATTAGATCCCGCTGCATCCAAATAATGTGTGCCATGTAGTTCAAGGCCCTCATAGAGAAGGTCGCTGAACTGAAGGCCCGCTTCCCAAGACGGTCCATCGTGCGAGACTCCTTGCTCGGAGGATGAACCGTGGGGCTCTCCTGAGCCAACTCTTTCTTGGTGGCTGCAGCCACCAACATGGCATCCACAGGGGGACCTCTGCAGGGGGGCTCAAAATTTTGTCTGGGCGCTTGGGGATCGGCTCTACGGTGTCCGGTTCCTTCCAAGCCCTAGAGGATATGAGATCCACCAGGGGGTCGGGTGGAGGGGACACCCAAGAGGTAGATGGTCCTGCCTCAAACGCCTCAAGGAATACGGACTCGTCAGAGGAAGCCTTGGGGGCAGACCACCTACCCCTGATTTTGAGCATTTCCATGATGTCTCCAAAGGAGACATCCTCGGGGGGTGATCTAGGGGAGCCTTCCCCTTCATCCAAGTCGGTATCTTCTGTGAGACTCTCAGGGGAGTCCATGTGCCTCCTTTTGCACTTTGCCTTGTGGGGAATCTCCTTGGGGGGGCTGTCCGAGGAGTCCTCATGGGCTGTATCCTGTTCCACTGGAACTCCTAAAGGTGCTGAGGCAGGCTGCCCCGAGGGCCGGGTGAGGGGAGCCAAGACCAGATGAGAAGGAGTCCGGGAGGGAGCTGAAGCCAGGACCGGAGGCCTGGAAGCACTCGACAGTGCCCTCTCCACCGCAGCAAAAGCCGAGGGGGAGCCGCTCTCAGACGGATCCGAGATCTGACTCACACTCGGATCCGAAGCGGGGATCGGACCCGGCGCCGAGAACGTCGGATCCGAAGGACCAGTCTGCTCTGACCGGGACGGAGCCGAAAGTACACCGAATCCCTCGGATCTGAAGCTCGGCCCACGGCTCCGAGAGGTCGGATCCGACAAACTCGAGGGAATAGTCGGAGCCAATGTGCCCAGCACGGTCGGCTCTGACCTACCCCCGGATCCAACGTGGCTTGGCTCCGAGCGCTCCGAACCCGGAATGCGGGTCGGAGAAGGAGCTATAGGAGCGAAAAAAGGGGTCGAGCTCCCCCCTCAGAGGGGGGGGGGGAGGCAAGAGCCCTCCCATCTGCATCTGGGCTTGGATGAATCTCCTCATCATCCGGTCCATATCCGCATCAGACATGCTAAAAGTGGACCTCGACGAGGCCACCGAGGCAGACCTGGAGTGTCGCCTCGATGACCTCGACGGGGACCGGATCACCTCCTCCTCAGGTCCCAGGGAGAAACAAGGGGATCGGATCCGAGGAGGAGGAGATCGAGAAGACTTGGACAGGGAAGCCTTCATGGCAGGCGGAGCCGATGAAGAGTCCTCGGCCCGCCGCTTAAGGTGCTTCTCCCACCGCTTCTCTTTCCTAGCCTCCCTATCCTCCGGAGCCGAAGCGGGAGGTTGAGTCCCAGTCGGAGGAAGGGAGGCAGGAGTGACCGCTACTGGGGGGGGGGTAGCGGGCACCGAAGCACCGGAGGCCGAAGCAGAGTCTGGGGGTAGAAGGCCCGCCAGAACTAGCCTCGACCTTCGATCCTTGAGTGCCCTGGGGTTGAAAGCTGCGCAAATCGCGCAACCAGACGAGAGGTGTTCAACCCCAAGGCACCTAACGCACAGATTGTGGCCATCAGCCGGTCGCTTGTGACCACACTCGGTGCATTTCGAAAAAATTGCTTTAGGGGCCTCCGACATACTCTAGAAAAGCACACTCACTAGGCCCCTAACACTCAGCCACACACACACGCTACGACCAGCGGGGGAGGGAGAAATATTCTTAAATTAATTCAAAAGTATATAAGGTATAAAAAGGAGTAAGGGTAAACCTACCACACACACAACCAGTCACTCAGAAAGAAGAAATACAAAACTTTTTTTTCTCACAAAACGCCAAGAGCTCTGAACCTAGCTGTTGCTTGAAGAGCGGCAAACTAGATCTGGGGTCAGTTAGGGCAGGCAGGGGATTATGGGTAAGGGGGAGGAGCTAGGAGCTCGGATCTATGCTATGACAGAAGTTGCCGGCTCAGATCCGAGATCGGATCCGTATCCCACAGGTTGCTGACAAATGAAGTTCCTAATTCAGATCTGTACTTATAGCTGGCCAGGAAGTGAGACTAATTGTGCGTGTTAAGAGAACTTGAGTATAATTTAGTTGGTTGGATAATTCTAGCCAATTTAGAGTTTTTAGTGCAGAACAGCTATGTCGTCTGTGACTTGTATGAGCAGCAAATTTAGCTACTTTGTTTAACACTGTTCTAGTTTAGAATTCAAGGTGGCCTGAAGGTTAGTCAAGATGGGAGAACCATATGAGAGAGGGGTGTAGATATGCAGTGGCAAGAGTGATTGCTGGATGTAGTAAGGAGTTTTTGTTTATATATTGCTCTCTATGTGGAAGTCGTATTTGATGTTTTCATCTATTGCAACTCCCAGCAGTTTTGTATGGAGCACTACTTCAACTGGCATGTTGTTTAGAGATGTGAACTTAGTTACTTTTCTCATGGATAAGTGATTTGAGAAAAAATAAAAGGAGTTTGTTTTTCTTCGGATTAAGAAGGAGTTGGTGTTTACCGAGCCAGTTTTCAAGAGAGTTAAAGGTATATTGTGTAATCTTTTTTAAATTTACTAGAATGTCTGAGAGGGAGATTAGTGTGGTATCTTCTACATACTGTACAAAGGATGTCTGTTGTACAAAAGTATGAAAATTGTGTATAAAGATATTAAATAGAAGAGGATCAAGGACTGAACCCTTGTGGTATACCTGTAATGATGGGAATGTAAGGGGAAAGGGGAGAATTCAATTTGACTGCTTGGTAGCGGTCTGACAAATAATTATTAAACTACTGATGAGTAAGGTGGTAGATACCCAATCTGGACAGATGAAGTAGGAATTTAATGAGATAGTCTTGAAAGCCTTTGATAAGTCTAGGAACAAGCAAGATATGAGTTTACCATTATTCCTGGCTTTATTTATGTTATCTGCAAAAGTTGGGAGGGCAATTATCGTGCTATGGAGCTATGGGGAAGTCTAAAACCATGTTGAGTATCAGTTATTAAATGTTCCTTTAACAGATGCTAGAGTACTTGTTTATGGACACATTTTTCCAATGTTTTTGAGAGGGGGATAAAACAGCAATGGATCTGAAACTAGACATCTAGGCAGAAGTGCCACCTTTGTAGAGTGGGATGATACAACATTTTTTCCAGATGGTTAGAATACAGGATTCCTGTACTGACCTATTTAGAAGGATGGAGACTGGATATGCAATGGCGTTAGTGGTGATTCTGAGGTATTCTGCAGGAATGTTATTTGCAGAAGGGCGAGCAGGGATCAAATTTGGATAATATTTTTTTTTATGAAGGAGGTGGCAAATGGTTTTATAGTTAGGGTATTAGTGGATGGTGGTAGACATGAATCAGGGAAGTCAGGAAAGGATTCACTGGTGAGGGCAGCTCTGCTGTCAATGAAGTACGAGTTAAATTTGGTGGCTGTTTCTAAGGGGAGAGTTATTGGGACAAGAGTTAAAAACATTTTTTGTTCCTGGGAATAAAATTTGTTTAATGAATGACCAAAATAGTTTTGGATTAGACCTATGAATATTTTGTGAATCAGAGCAGTGCTGTTTTTTTATCAAGGTTGACTTGCTTTTTGGTATAGTTACAAAGGTCTTTAATGCTCTGTAGGTTTTGTGGTGTTATAAATTTCTGCAGCTCTTTTCATGCCTTGTCTCTATTTGGATTAGACTTCTACTTTAATAAGCCAAGGGGGAAAGTTGGATTTTACTGTCATAGTGGTGCAATGTTGTTTATAATGTTTAAAAAGTTGAACTGATCCTTTCTAGATCTCCTTCCTCATTTAGAGGCAAGATTTAGAACAGTTCAGTTAACTCAGTTCATAGCAGCTAAAAATGATTCAGGTTTAAATTTTGTGAGATTACGAGTATTTTTGTATACTTGCTTGGTATGTTGAATAATACATCTGATAGTATATGTAGGATAGTGATAATTAAGGGATTCGGGAAGGATTCCGGATGCAGTGCGGTTGCAAGGTCAGAGACCAGAATCCAGTCAAGAATGGGACTTGGGTTTTGGGATTTATTACAGGCAGTAGAAGTAGTAATAAGATGTTTAAAGCCATGAAAGTTGATGCAACAAAAAGGATATTTAGAAGTACTCCAGTTGATGTTGACATCACCTATGTTAACTGCTTCATTGGTATTACTGTGTCAGCTCCAGAAAAAGTGCCTTTAAGGGTGAAAATACAGTTTCAAGGCAAGTGTGCAAAAATAGGAAAAAGTGTGGATGGATGGATATACATGATAATTATAAAAAGGAGTTTGTGGTTATTTTATTTTATGTAAGAGATAAATACCTTTGCATTACTGAATTTGCGAACAAAGAGCAGCAGCAGCAGCAGGTTCACAAAAATGGCAGCAAGTTCTTAATAAACATAACACTTTACTCACACATAAAAGATAACAAATAGATAATAAATGGATAGATAACTCTGGTAGACAGTATTTCCAAGCGCTTTTGTCTCTGCTTATTCAAAGACTTTATCAAGGATCCTGAATTTGGACAGTTTTTGTAAGGGGAGAAATTTCAAATGTATTAGGGTAGAGGACATCTACCCCTCCAGCTTTTTCTTTGTATAAATAACCTGCCAACTCTAATGATGCTGTATCCTGGAGGAAGAATTTCTGAATCTTTTATACAACGTTTTAGCTATGTTTCAATAAAGGCAATGACATCTGATACATAATGAGAGATCCGGGCATATAGTTCAGTGAGTTTATTACACATGTGATATACAGAGTTACTGGAGGTGACCAGAAGGGACATGGGTGATGGGGGGTGGGTAGAGACTGAAGGAGGGCCTGGATTAGGGTGTATGTCACCACATAGTTTCATTCTTAAAGAATGTTTGAAGGAGTGAAGAGATTTTATAATGGTATTTTTTTATTTCTTGCTTTGTTGTGTGGTAGTAGTGAAAAGATGTACAAATGTTGTATTTAAAGTAAAGACAAGGCGAGTTGCTAAATAGATGTACAACCAAGTTCTGGTGAAGAAATTTTGGAAAGAATGATTTAAATGGAGGCTTATGGTAGGGCAGGAAATTTTAGGCGCAAGAATAACGCAACAATCTGTGAGAAGAGAAAGTAGCAGATGTAGTAGAGTAATTAAGCTAGTGAATATCATATTAACTTATGATGAGATGGGGAGGCAACAAAGTTACAATCTGTCATGAGATGGAGAGGCAATAAAGTTAGGCTCCAAGATCTGCAAGAGTTATGATGTTAGGGAAATTTAAGAGTGATAGGAGTAAGGAATGTGTTGGACAAGAAGTGAGAACAGACACAGGTGAGAATGCAAAACAGTAGTGAGCAAGCTGGTTAACCCAAAGACAGAGCTGAGAATCAAATACAAGAATCTGCAGTACAGAGTATGAATAAGACTAAGGTGGAAAGGTAAAAAAAAAAAAAGTGTGGGTGAAGTCAGGAGTTAAAACAAATAAAATGCAGTGAGGTTGTTTAATTGAGCTTACAGGTGGGCTGGTAAAGGAAGAGGTGAGTTTTTAGATCAGAAAGAAAGGGACTGTAGTAGTGCAAAGGGAAGGAAAGGTGGATAATTACTGGGTAGGCATAGTAACTGAGAGAGAAAGACATTATCAGAAGTGCTCTGGTGGATGCTGTATTAACAGAGTAGATGCTGTGAATGAATGAATGAATGAATGAAGAACAAGGGAAGAGAATACTAATATTACTGTGGTGGGTGAAGGTGCTGAAAATGTATTGACATACAGCTGTGTCTTTAAGCAGGTTTGTGATGCTATTAAAAAGTGAGAGGACAGCAGTGGGATTAAATGTGTGGATGTGGGGTGTGACTGGCAATTGCAAGTGAGAGAGGAGCAGAGTGGGCCACACCTTCCACATTAGTGTGAAACAATCAGTTTGGGCCTTCTCAAACTCAATTATTCTGCACATCCATCCCAAAAAAGGTAAACAAATGGCCTGAGGCAGACTTCTGCTGTGGCTGTTAAAAAGTGGAAACTAAAAGTAAAGGTACGCCACTGTAAACTAGTGAAAAGGCAAACTCTGCAGAGTGAGAGCAGTGCAACTGCAGTGATGTACCGCTGGATGCTCAATGATGCTTAAACATGAAAGCAACCCACAGAGGAGGACAGTACATCAGTAAAGCAAAGGTAAGCAATGTCTACCCTCTTTACCTGCTGTCTTGGCTTTGGTAATGTTTTAATACTCAAGCTTTGTGAACTAGGATACAAAAACAACAGATACCACAATTACCTAAAGCAGTGGTCTCCAACCGTTTTTGCACCAAGGACTGGTTTCATGTAAGAAATTTTTCCATGGGCTGGCCATCGCACGTGCATAATAAAGTGCATAATATATATTTATTTATTTATTTGACATTTGTTTATACTGGGTAGGCCCGACTGGACTAAAAGTCCATTTTCAGACAAGTCCCAGAGAGAAAAGCTCCAAAGTACAATAAAAAGACAACTGGCAATAATTACAAAAATTAAAAAAGTGTACATTCTGCTTAACAGCATAACACTGATCTACTATGGTCGAGAGGTACATAAATCTAATGGCAACCTTATTGATTTTCTAAGTTTATAAGAGCAATATTTAAAATCGGTCCAGATTATTTCACTCTGTCCAGCCTACCTCTCAACTGTACAGATTTTCACAGAATGTCCAGATTTCTGCCTCATATTTTTGGTCTATTTCTCATAAAATTATGGTTTTTTGACAACTCTCTGGCAAAACTTTGAGGACTGTAGTCAGTAAATAATGGCAGGTAATTGAATTTCAGACTTCATATCCTTCAGAGAAATTCATGCTAACACAAAACCTGTTATTCTATCAACTTTCTAACTTTGTAATAGCAATATTTAAAAAGTGTCCCTATTTTTGGTCCTTTGTCCCCCCATGATTTGTGGTTTTGCCCATATATTTTGTTTTAACAGGTTGAGAGGAGTGCTGTCCAGATTTATTGTGCAAGTGGTTGAGTGGTATGGTCAAGAGCAAACTTCATTGCTGCTGCCAGGGAACACTCTCTCACTCTTCTCTCTCTCTCTCTCTGTTTCTCTGTCTCTCTCACAAACACACACACAAACACACAGTCTCTTGCATTAATGCACACATTTACTCACACAAGATCGTTCTCACTCGCTCTCGATCTCTCTCACACAAGTCTCTTTTGCTTTCATGCACACATTCACTCAGACATAGACACACACACACACACACACACACACACACACACACACACACACACACACACACACACACATACACACATGGATTCTTTTACTTTTATGCAGACATTCACTCACACACGTAGACAAAAACACAACACACTTATTGGTTTTGGTTTACACTCACTAAAGAGCAAAAATGCTGCTTAGCAAGTGTAAAATAATGGCTCACTCAGTCTCAGTGCTCAATCTCTCATACATACACACACACAGTCTCTTTTATTACACACACATATACATTCTGCTTTCATGCACGCATTCATTCACACATGGAGACAGACACAAACACACTCCTACACATACATACACACACATTCACATTTTCGTTTTACTCCGCACCTGGCAGCCCACTACTAAATGATCCACAGCCCAGAGGTTGGGGACCAGTGACCTAAAGTTGTGAAAGCAGTAAGGAGGCAGAGAGAAGTAACTTGCAGATGCCCCTGAAGGCTGCTGTGTAACTTTTCCCTTCAGTGATGGGGAAGGGGGGGGGGTCACACTTTAAAGCAGCTTCTCCTCTGCACTTGAATTAGTCTTACTGTGAGGTACTATGGAAGACACCTAATTCTCGCAATGTTTCCAGGACTTCAAGCCACAAAAGAACTTCCCAAATCAACTTTTTTGGTTCACAGCTTCATAGCAGATTACTAGGCTAATGGCTTAACAGCCCTTACAAGTCTAACCAATATAACCTCATTTTACCCAATATATGCCTCCTAGGGGCAAGAAGCTGGCATGGGTTTTTGCCTATGCCTTGAGTATGTTACAGATTGCCCCTGTCAATAATTGACATAAGCACTACCTCAGGTGTGAAGGTAAAGGCTCTGATTACCGTAAATACGAAGCCTATTTCAAAGAAAGAGCGATCCGTAAGACACATATCTGTCTCTCCAGCATGTTGTGTTTGCGTTGCTGACTAAATTTATATCTCTAGATTGGGTGACACTTGTGCTGTTTGACTTACGGAAGTGTAGAACCTTCACCAGGGCTGAATTTGTGAATGTCCTGTAGGTCAGGCATAGGTCACCCCTTAACAGTTGGTAGATGGCAGAGTAATGGGATAGGGCTTTTAGTCTATCCAAACAGGACATAACTGTTTATAATCTGTACTTTCTTTGTGAGGAACTTCTGAGGTTCCTCCAGCTGCTGTAAATGCCTAATCAAGTACAAACCAAATGGTGCATTCTACTCGATTATTGGTCTAATGAAGGCTGAGTACAGTGGGACTATACTTTCCTTGGATCTGGAAGCCATGCCTTTACTTACAAGTTGTGCCAAATAGAAGGCCCTACTCACCACTGTGGACATATGGCATTCAAGGTTCAGGCCACTATGTATCTCTTACCTCTGAGTCTACACTTAGGGGTGTGCTACTGATGTTGCAATTTCCAGGGGTATCTGACTTCACAAAGGGTATGATGATGCATTTTTCCAATTTAGTTTTAGGCCATGGTTGTGGCACCAATCATTTGTCTGAACTAGACCCTCCTAAAGGATATCTACATCATAGGGGGATTCAGTGATTATCCCCAGCTTGTAGTTGTTGTCAAATGTTCCCATCCAGAGGCCATCCGCATTAACCTTGACTTTAGAGAAGTACATTCCCAACAGGAGTGGTCTCAGCACTGAGCCCTCTGGCACACCACCAGTTACTGGCCTCTTGCTGGATCTGGATTATGCACTTTAATCACAAAACCTACTGCCAATTGGCTAGCCGTCTGGTAATGTAGGGATTTATGCAAGTTTATTTATAATACCTGAGTGGGGAATTGTGTCAAAAGCCTTGGCCAGGTTGAGGTAGGCTGTATGTACTGTTTTACCCTCATCAATGGCCTTAGTGACATTCTCAAAGAAATCCACCAGATTTAGTTGGCATGACCTGCCCTTAAATTCGAACTGGGTTGGGTCCAGAGTTTGGAGGTTTCCTGTGTCATTATTTCCAAGGTCCATAATTATTCTTTCCATAGCCCTACATATAAGACTAGTCAAAATTATGGTCTGTAATTTCCCATAACGGTCCCCCTTTATGCAAAGGGTGACTCATGCTGTCCTCCACTCTATCAGTACAAAGCCAGTTTGGAGGCTCTGGTTAAATAGAGATCCTAAAGTGCCTGATAAGTCCTGATTTAAGCTGTTTGAGAGGCAACGTGGTATACTGTCAGGCCCAAATGAAGCCGTGTTTTTAGCTTTAGAAGCACAGTGGTGACAACCTTTTCTTTAGTGACAACTAGCGGTGAAGTGGTGGAGGTTATTTCTTGGGGGGGGGGGGGAGTGGAAGTGATAGGGAGGTGAACATTGAGTTGAATATATCTGCCAGCAGACTTATTACATCTTCTGGCTGAGTAGAGGTGATGCCATCTACAACTAATTCAGCGCAATGTTGGGTGCTGCCCTTAAGTTTGTTTTCTCCAAGTCTAGGAATGCCCAGTGGGACTCTTCTGCATCTCTAGCTTTTTCTCAACTATTTGTCTGTTGTGCTACATCCTGATCTGAATCTGAACTACTCATCTCCCACCTTACTTTCTACTACTCTGCGTACTCATTTATTAACCATCCTCGCCAGCACTTTCATGTACTTCTCATGCTTGAAGATACTAATCAGACTATTTAAAACATGCAACTGAAATGCTAATTACAAAAGGGTACCAAAGCTACTGATGTGCTCTAGAAAGCTGATTACTGACTGGTTCAGACCAGGTCTAAACCAATCAGCAAACTGAAATCAGAGTTCATTTCTACCTTTTCTAACTCTAAAATCAATAAACTGGAGCCCTCTAGGAACTCTACTCCTAGAAAATGCTATCACCTACGTCTACTCAACTTTCCTAAACCTTTTAGACAGCTATGCCCCCCTAAAACCCAAAAGAATAAAAAGCAAAACAGTCCCTTGGCTAACCAAAAATACACTGGCTGCCATGCGGCTTAGAGATAAAGCCTGGTTACGCCACCAGAAAAATAAAACTCCCTCCACTCTCTCTGAGTATAAATCACTTTGACAAAGTTAAAAAGCTTGTCATAACAGACTGAAAAACTTATTTCATCTCACTACAAAATAATCATAAAACAAATCCACAGAAATTCTGGAGTGGTATCTCCACTCTCCTTAACCCTGGCAAAAAAGAAAACTCGTGTGCAGATCCTGATTCTCTAGACATAGATCTAGCTATGCAATTTAACTCTTTTTTTCATCAACTCTATTTCCAAACTAACCTCATCCTTCTCTAACAACACTACACCCCCTACCTCCACCTCCCCTCGCCTCACTCTCACCATTACTCCATCCAAAACAACAGCTGTGAGTCAGTTAACCAGTTCTCAGTCACAAACTTAGATCCAAAAAGAAAAAAACAAACTGGAAACACTCAAACAACTAATGTTTAATCCAAGATCAAGTTCACAAGTAAACACTTTCACCTTCAAGGCTTCTTCAGGTGCAGTAAATACTATCAATTAAACAACATAATTCAAATACATCTTAAAAAGGTCACGACTAATTACACTTTCTGATGCAGCATATTTAAATAAGGCTTTAAAGTAAAACTGTCATTAAGACCAGGTGGTACAAAAGCTCTCATTCTTAAAATCCACCTCATCACTTCATTTTCAATTAAAAGTTTTATATTCCCACCCCGCAATGGTCTATAAATTACTTTTAAAATCATAAACATAAAACTATGTTGATCACCTTTGTCTATAATGTGTTTACTATGAGAATGTGTGACTACTCTATGTCTAATATCACTGAGATGGCAAGTGATCTTTTTAAAATGTATTTAAATTATGTTGTTTAATTGATAGTATTTATTTCGCCTGAAGAAGCCTTGAAGGTGAAAGTGTTTACTTGCGAACTTGATCTTGGATTAAACATTTGTTGTTTTAGAGTGTTTCCAGTTTTCTTTTTCTTTTTGGATCTCACCATTAATTCCCTAATATCTCCACCTCCCAACCCCCTACTTTCTCCATAAAACTCATACCTTCCATAAAAAAACTCCTCCAAAAACTAAAACCATGTTCTAATGCCCCTGATAACATACCCTCACACTTTCTAACTACAGCTGGTGAATCCGTTGCCTTACCCATCTCCATACTAATCAACCGTTCTATCCAAGGTCATGTACCTCAACTATGGAGAAAGGCCTTCATTATACCCTCTGCACAAAGGGAGTAAGAATAATAATGTTACAAACTTCCGCCTTATTGCCATCCTATCCCCATCTCTAAACTCCTTGAAAATGTATCCATCTTCATCTTCTTCCCTACCTTACCGACAATCACTTACGTACTCCAACACAGCATGGATTTAGACCTGGCCACAGTACTACCACTGCCCTTCTTTCCTTCTTAGAAATTAACAAAGCCTGTGACGCTGGCTGTATAGCATCCACCATCCTACTCAACCTCTCTAAGGCCTTCGATACAATATCTCATAACCTTCTCCAAGCTAAATTCTCTAAACTAAACCTACCATCTCCACCCTCAAATGGTTTGATGGTTACCTCTCAAATAGACACCAAACACTCAAATGGAAAACAGCTACCTCCTCCTTCCTTGACACCTCCACAGGAGTCCACCAGAGTTCCATACTGGGTCCCCTCCTCTTCAATATATTTATAAACGATTTCCATTGCTCAATCCCTAATGCAAAACTTATCCAATATGCCAGCGATTCAACCATTATCTGTTCCGCCACCTCCATCCCCACACTAATAAAGCTCACACAAGAAGCTTTCTCTACCACCGAACACTGGATGTTAATCACCTAGCACTCAATAGCTCAAAAAACAAACTAATGTTATTTACACCTACAAAAACAACCATCGCTGACAAGAATTCATTTTCCATCAAAAGCCATAACAATACATCTCTTGAATTGGTATCTGAGGCTAAATTACTAGGAATCATTGATGACCAACTGAAATTCACCTATCACCTTCAAATAAATATCAAAAAACCCCACCAAAAACTTGGCATGCCCTACTGCAACAATCGCTACCTTACTCCTTCTACTAAGTTTATTCTCCCTACCACATATCCCATACCTTCTCTTCTTTATGGTGCTGCACTTCTAACAAACCTTCAAATCCTCTCTTACGACAAAACTCTCCTCTTGCTATTACAAAATTGCAAAGTTTGCCACAAGCCAAGTCTTCTACCCATCGCTGTCTAGCCCTTCATCAATTAAATTGGTTACAGCTGCCCAATTATCTCTCCTTTATCCAACTCACTAATGCCCACAAAATCATCTTCTCCCCCTCCCTGTGTCCCTCCCTATCCTCAACCTTCAAAATGCACCTCCCTGAACATCTATTAAGATCTAACAATCAAAACCTAGTAGAACTGCATAAACCTACCCGTCCCTCAGGCAACAATCTCCTGTCCTTCGCACACGCACACCAATGGAACTCCCTACCTCCATCCATCCATACCACCACAAATCTCTCTTCCTTTAAAAACTCACTCACTCCACTCACACCTAATTTCTCAGTGGGATTGCTCCTGCTCCCACCCCTCAATCTTTCATCTTAGTCTTATTTGACTCCATACATGGTTTTAGCAGGTACTGCTCCATGTGTAAATAACTACTCTTGATTTATAATGCTGACACTTTTTATCTCAGATATTGTCTCTGTTAAATGAAATATTTTGTGTGTAATTACTATAACCTAAACTTTCACTGTCATTTTTTTTCTTTAGAAACTGTATGCTTAAATGCAATTTTTACTAGTACTTTTGTACTTACTATAACAAAAATAAAACTTCTATTGTAATTTTGTTTGTAATTATTGTTTTGTTTTTGGAGCTTTTCTCCCCAGGACTCCATTGAAAATGGGTTCTTCTAGGCCCAATGGCCTATCCTGGTTAACCAACTGCAAATAAAATAAATAAATAATAAAAATTTCTGTGGGCTACATATTTTTCTTTTCTGCAATTTGTAGGGAGTTGACATTTTAAGAGTGGCTAGAGATAAGAGGTATGGAGTGCTCTAATATGAGTATGAAGATTTTTTTGGCTAGAGCATTATCCACCTCTTTAGTCAGCAAGCATGACAATCAGTATCCATGACCTTGTCAATCTGTAGTTCTGTGTGAGTGCTAAAAGAACGTTGTTGGTTAAGAATTATCCTTAGCTACTTTTGCTGAATGGTGCAAGGTACTGAAGGTTCTAAAGGATCTGTAATGGTAGGTGTAGGGTACTGACTGCAACCTCTAAGGGGTTCTAAAGAGCGTAACTGAAGATTTATGACTGTTCACAGTAGGGTTTGTTTTCTGTTAAGGCATCGGGGAAGGATGACCCAGAACTCCTCCTCCTCTACTTTCTTTTGCAAATGTTTATTCACATAACTTGAAAGGAAGGAATAGGCCTACAAACTACTACACTATCAACATGATTGAAATGAGGGTTTCTCCTTGCCTTGACAGAAGCAATACTTCTAAGTTTGAAAAAAAAAAAAAAAAGGGCTGGGTCAGTGTTATGAAGACTTGATCCTCGTTTAACAAAAACAAGCACATCAATATAGTGGCAGAATCATTCACATTTTCATACCAGATAAACCCAGGGGTGGGGATAATATACTCCAAGGGCCTATAAAGGGGCATAATGAACAGTAGTTAGAGAGAAGGAAACGGCTAAGGAGGAGGTATACAGAACCATGTACAGGAAAAAACAGGGTTAACAAATTGGAATAAAGCTTAAGTGAGGCCCAGTACCCATTATCTACTGATATCTATAAACAGACTGAGAAGCAGCAAGTTGTGCATGTGAAAAATTTGAGATGTTTGGGGGGGGGATGATACGATCTTTATCTGTATCAGAGACAGTGGTTTCCAGATCCTCCGACTCCTCCCTGGAGGCAGAGGGGGAGAAAAAAACTGTTCTTTATAGGTCCATACCAGGTATGCTTGCAGACATCTGTTGTCAGTGTGGTCAACCATGTGACAAGCACATGCTCAGTGTAATCTGACTGAGTACTGACACATAAGAAAGGATATGCCACCATCTGCGTAGGGATGAAAAGGCCTGCAGTGGATTTCATCAAACCTCAAACAACTGTCTGAAGTCAATGGCCTGAAATGGAAGCCTTCATTACTCTGGTCAAGTGAGAAATGTCTTCATTCTTAAGTACAACATAGAGATCTGGCTAAGGGGCTGCCCAGAAACAGGCTGGTCATGAGCATGCCCAACCATTCAATTAGGGGCTAGGGAGTATTTAAACTAGCACCAGAACACATCCCACAGACTGTCTGCATGACGGTGCATATTCTACTATCCCCCCTATCATCTGCAAAAGCAGAAGGTTAATGTGGACTCGAGCTCTTGCTAGTCAAGGGTGAGGACATGACACACAGGCACCTCAGAGTCACTGTCTCGGGGAAGGCTCACCTCCACTCACTTCAGTTTTGGCAGTGCTCTTCCACAGGCCTGTAGCTGTGAAAGATCACCCTGATAACCATATTGGGGTGCACTCTATCACTACCATCCTTCTACAGTGAGGTATGCATGTAGCTCCCCCATCCTGCATCTTTGGGTAGGTGGGATGAAATATTTAGAGTTGTGGCAAAAACGTCACATCCTGCTCTTCTCCTAAATAATACACACAAGTGTTGATTTTTCCTCATGATATGACAACTGCATGAATATTTTATTGGCTTTGCTGCTTTAGGCATTAAGTACAAGAACTTTTCCATGATAAATACTGACAGAGTAGCAGAAAAGAATCAGCAAGCTCAAAAGCTGGGGTCTCTCTTACTGCAGCTTGTATATGGAGTCACAATGTGCACAAATGCAGGATACACTTGCCTCCAAATGTGTAAGCTTCAGAGGAGAGTATCAGAAAGAAGGGAAAATATCCCAACAGCCAGCCTACATAGTATGACACAATGTCAGATCCTCAAAAAGTAAGAAGAATTTTAGATGACCTCAAGCCATCACAGCAGCAGGAAAGAAATGGAGAATGCTGATCAGTTTTTTTTTATGGATATTGTTTCACTGACACTGCTGACAGAGTAAACACTCATTCAAACGAACTACATTAGGAGCCCCTTTCTATCCATAAGTAATACACAACCCCTTTTGAGGTTGTAAAATATCACGATGTGTTTAATATCCCAAACATCAATGACAGTTACTTAAGAAAGTTCATTTTAATGGTTTTGAAGCAGAACACAATAATATATATATATATATATATATATATATATATATATATATATATATATATATATAAAATATACTTATATAAGGGTCTACTTCTATTTCCCAAATTCCCACTTATTCAAAGTACAAAATGACAAGACAACGTTGCTGAAAATTTAATGTAACACCCGGATCACAGTAATTTAACTCCAGGAAATTAACCACTTGGCCACCATGGTGAACTTTTCCCTTTTCTCCACTACCGTGCGATCTCGGAGTTGGTACATTTAGGTAGGGGGGTTGTGGGGGGCAAAGCCCCCCACTTGTGTGGGTTTGATTTGCTTTGTTTTGTTTTAAAGTGTTGGTGGTCATGTGGTTAGTTTCCTGGGGTTAAATTATGGTGATCTGGGTGTCCATTAAAGTAAAATTTCGGCAATGTCGTCTCGTCATTCAACTAAGTGGGATTTTGATAAACAGAAGTAGATCCATAGACATGGGCACCTCAGTGATCTCCTTATACCAACCAACGTCATAGGCTCCTGAGTGCTCTCATTGGGCAGAAAGGACCAGCATGCATTATAATTCAGTTTTTTTAAAATAAAGACACTCTTCTGCCTGAGGAGCAGAGCTGACTTCTTCCAGTTAAAGTCACATGGGAGAACTGCACCTATGTCAAGATCCAAGTCACAGCCTGCGCCATAGGGCTTTGAGCCTATGCTTTATAGGCTGTGGTCATGCACCTTAGAAGACTTCTGATGGGTAGACCTTATGAGTAAACATACTACAGGCAGGAGATCAAGCAATGCTGGCAGTAAGACTTGCAACAGGCAACCCAGATGAGTAATGCCGGTGACAACCTTACTAAACACAGTGTCAATGCAGTGACACCTGCAGCCAGTGCAAGCAGCATTGTTAGGGCATCTACTAAGACAATCCGTGGTGCTTTCAAAATGACACAGCAACATTTGGTGTACCATGCAGTAGTCTATGAACTGCAGATTAGTACTTAAAAAAATCTGCTCATCCTACTGCACAATACTGAATTAGGATTACTTTGACAGCACTTACCTTTTCTGGGTCGTCCCACTCTGCGGCTCACATGTAAGGCTGTAAATGACATAAATGCATGTATTAATCTTAACTCATGTGACCTGTGAGAAACCAATGTGGACACATGCAAACAAAGGAAAGATAAACTGTCTTAGTGTTACATAAAGGCACAGAAAACAATTTGCCCTGTTGCTTAGGAAACTGATTTTTTTGTATCCTGTACAAAACATAAGCATGCAGATCTGGAAAAAAAACTGTATATTGAACATCTTTACCCACAAAATGAAATAACTGTATAAAATATAGTTAATACAGTAACTATTATTGCTGCTAAGTATTTTTAATACCCTGGATTATGCTTCAGCTTCCACTAAGTACCATAACATGACAAGGAATACTTCATGAAATAATAGAACACAGCATAACTTCTGCTATGAAAACAAAGACCAAGCAAAAACATGGTTGATCTACTTTGTCTCATCAGTGCTATGGCTAGGAAAATATAAAGGAACAGTTTAGTTTTTAATATCCCAAGTAAACTTCATACACATCAACAACTCTTAACTATTCACACACATACTAGTTTTATGCCATAACCTGATGGTACATCAAACAGCACAAACTAAAGGTCAGAATATAAGGTGAAGGACCAGATGAGAAGGCAAGAAATGTGGAAAATGCATAAATATAGCTGCAAGTACAGAAAACTTATGGAAGAGCCTCATGTTGATCAGGAATGATTAAGAAGAAGCAAATTCAAACCAAGAGATGAAAGGTTAATATTGGTGGCCCAAGACAGTGAGCTGTGTACACGCTGGTTTACAAAGCCCAGTGAACATGTGGGAGAAACAGACAAATGTAGGTTTTGTAAAACTGAATTGGAAACAGTCACACACCCCATTGCTGGTTGTGAGATACTAACGGCAGAAGGACTTTATATTGAAAGGTATAAGAATATGGCAAGACTATTGCACTGGGGATTGTGCAAACATTATGGTACTGAAGTGGTTGAAAAACACTGGAAAAGTACAGTTTTGTACCTACCATAAATGTAGATGTCCGAACTGGATAGCATCTGCAGTCATAACAAATGGGTTGTCCTGTCGTCAGGCAGCCCTTCGGTCGGCCGGATTCCAAAGTCTGGGTCCGGCTTCGGCTGATGTCGCACTTCACCCGACGTCATCTCTGCTGGTCTTCGGGTATAAAGGCATCAGCCGACGCCATTTTCCTCAGGGTTTCTTGCCCCAGATGCCAGTTGCCCTCTTGGAAGGCTAAATTTTGGATAAATGCCAATGTTTCCAAAAAAGTAGAAGGCAAACACAAAAAATAAGCATGTATGTACATATATACAAACAAATACACCATAAGAGACTCCCCCCCCAGCTAGCTATTAGGATGGAAAATACCCTAGGAGTACCACAGAGGGGAAGGAGGGTGGGTAATCCTGACTGCAGATGCTATCCAGTTCAGACATCTACATTTATGGTAGGTACAAAACTGTACTATGTCCTTCATGGATGCATCTGCAGTCATAACAAATGGGTAGAATACCATAGCCAAACTAGGGGTGGAGGAAGAAAAATTATGGTGTAGTTAGGATCCCTTGCAGTACAGCAGTGGCAAACCCTGCTCGGGATCTAGAGTATAGAGGTAAATTATAATGCTTGGCAAATGTATGCACGGAGGTCCAAGTAGCCGCCTCAATAATGTCCTTGGTTGCCACTCCTCGTAAGAAAGCTGTGGTAGTGGCTGTAGCCCTTGTAGAATGAGGTCTTATGTTCTGTGGAGTTGGTTTTCCATGGTAGGAGTAACAGAATCTTATGCAATTTCCTATCCATTTGGAGATTGTCTGTTTGGAAATTGCTTTTCCTTCCCTTCCTGTTGCATAGGCTACTAAAAGCTGGTCAGTTTTTCTGTTACTTTTGGTTCTGTCCAGGTAGTAGCGTAACTGCCTATGTACATCCAAGGTATGCAGCAGTCTTTCCCCCCTGTTCTGTGGATTGGGAAAGAAGGTAGGTAGGTGGATTGCCTGGTTTAAAGACACTCTGGATACCACCTTAGGCATAAATGTAGGATTAGTTCTCATGGACACCCTATCTTGATGGAAGGATTGCACTGCCATTAAGGCCTGTAGTTCCGAAACCCTCCTTGCTGAGGTAATTGCCAGTAGGAAAGCAGTTTTCCATGACAGGTGTTGCAGATCTGCTGTTGCTGCTGGTTCAAACGGAGGGAGTGTCAACTTTTCTAGCACAAAGTTCAAGTCCCATGCTGGTAATGGTGGTTTCCTAGGAGGTTTTACATTCTTGATCCCTCTGAGGAACTGCCTGAGTAGAGGATGCGAAAAGACAGGTGGATCGAAGCTGTATTCTGCTGAAATAGCTGATGCATGTATCTTGATGGAGGAATAGGACAGGCCTGTATGTAGAAGCTCTGCCAAGTACTCCAGAATGTTAGCAATATCTATGTTCGACACATCTTTTCCTCTTTCAGTACTCCAAATGACAAACCTTTTCCATTTTCCTGCATAGTTCCTTCTTGTTGAAGGTCTGCGGGCTTCAAGGATAATGTCTTTAACCCTTTGGGAAAGGTCTGGGTTAGTTGCTGCTATGTGATGTTCCAGGCAGTCAGTTGCAAGGTTTTTAGGTTTGGATGCATGATGTTGTAGTTGTTCTGAGTTAACATCAAAGGCATCAGGGTATTGACCACATTCTCTCCCGAGAGATGCTCCTCAGCAATGGGTACCAGTGTTGTCTTGGCCAATTCGCAGCTATGAGGATTATCCTTGGACGTTCCTCTTTGATTTTCAGTAGTACCTTGTGCATCAAGGGAAGAGGTGGAAATGCATATGCTGTCAGGCCTTTCCAGCTGAAGGATAGAGAGTCCACCTTCCATGCAAGTGGGTGGAATGTCCTTGTGCAGAATTTCTTGAGCTGGTGATTGAGTGGGGATGCGAATAGATCTATTTGTGGCATTCCCCATTTCTTTGTGATGGCCTTGAAGATGTCCGGGTGTAGCATCCATTCGTGAGCATCCGAGGTGGTTCTGCTTAACATGTCTGCTAGGGTGTTCTCTTTTCCGGCACAAATATTGCCTGTAACTGGATGTTGTAGCTGAGAGCCAGATTCCAAAGGTCTAAAGTCATTCTGCATAGGGGTATGAATGAGTGCCTCCCTGTTTGTTGATGTACCACATGACTGTGGTGTTGTCTGTCCTTATCATCAAATGGCCTTCTTTGAGGAATGGTCTGAACTTTTGGATTGCCAGTTTTACTGCCAGCAATTCTTTTGGTTTATGTGCAGGTGCAGCTGGTCTTGAGTCCACAATCCTTGTATGCATTTGTCCAGCATGTGCGCCCCCATCCTAGGTCTGAGGCGTCCGTTGTGATGGTTTGGCTTGCTTGAAAGTTGTGGAAGGGTAAGCCTGGGTTTGACTGGCATGCTTGAGACCACCATAGGAACTCCTGTTTTAGGCATGGGATTAGTGGGATTTCTGTTTCTAAGCTGTGCCTGTGCTGAGACCATAAATTCTTTAGGTACCACTGTAGCTTTCTCATATGCAGTCTGGCATGTGGGACCAAGATTATGCATGATGCCATGAAGCCCAAGGCCTGCAGAACTTTTCTTGCTGTTAGTTTGTTCTGCTTTGTTAATGCCAAGAAGTAAAGAGGGAGTTCTTTTTGTTTTTCTGCAGTTAGGAATGCCATTTGTTTTACTGTGTCCAATTCAGCCCAAGAATGTTCTTGTTTGGGATGGTATCAGCCTTGACTTTTGTAAATTGACTGTGCATCCCAGGGCTTGTAGCAAGTAAATGACCCTTTATAAATCTGTTGTCAGCTTGCTTTTGTTGTCCGCTTGTAACAGGCAGTCGTCCAGGTATGGATAAATTTGGATTCCCTGTAGTCTGCAGTGAGCGATTACTGATGCCAGGCATTTTGTGAATACTCTGGGCGCAGTAGATAAGCCAAAGGGCAATGCTGAGAATTGATAATGCTCTGATCCTGCAAGAAATCTGAGGTATCTTCTGCAATTTGGTCGAATGGGGACGTGCAGGTATGCCTCCTTGAGATCTAGAGTTACCAGCCAACACGCCTTGCCCAGCATGGGAAGAAGTTGCTGTAGGGTCAGCATTTTGAATTTTGGGACAATGATGTATGTGTTTAAGATGGACAGGTCGAGAATAGGTCTCCAACTTTTCTCTTTTCTTGGTACTAGGAAGAGTCTGGAGTAGAATCCTTTGCCCTGTTCTGTTATTGGTACTCTTTCCACAGCTCTCATCCTTGTTAATTTCGCTATCTGCTGTAGAGCTTCTATTTTTTGATTTGGAGGTAGGTTTGGCATTCCTCTTTTTACTGGTAAGGTGTGGAAGTGGAACCGGTAGCCTTGGTCTATGGTTTGCAAAATCCACTTGTCTTTTGTGATATAGTGCCAATTTTTCGAAAATAAGGCTAACTTTCCGCCTAAAGGTGCTGCTATTTGCTCCCTGGTAGGCGGTGTCAGAGCCAAGTCACTGTGATTGTCCTGTTGCAGTGGCAGTGGTTGTGTCTGTGCCTCGGTTATTGCCTTGCCACTGTCGTCCTCTGTAGGCACCTCCTCTGGATTGATTTCTGCCTCTACAGCGTCTATTCCTGCCCCTTTGGGATTTTGTGGAGTCTGGAAAGGACCAATTTCTGGCAGGCCAGTTCCTGCTAAACCTTGGGGGCTGAACCTGTAAGAAATCTTTAACTGTTTGTACAGATTTTGCCTTTTCTTCCATTTTCTTCATTACTTGCTGGGCAGGTGTACCAAATAGATGGCCTTATCCATAGGAGCATCTAACAGCTTTGCTTTAACATGATCCGGTAAGACCTGTTCTTTCAACCATGCATGCCTTCTTATCACTGTGCCAGTCATGGCTGATCTAAATGAAGCCTCCAGTGCATCATAGCCACATTTTAAGGAATGGTTACTAACCTGTTGGATGTTATTCACCATTTCTAATACATATTTCTTATCTAAGGATTCATCAGAGGACAGTTTTTAGTTAACTGATCAAGCATAAACTCTTGGTATTGGATCATATGAAACTGACAGTTTAAAGCTCTAGCTGAGAGAGTAGCAGAGGTGTAAACTTTTTCCCCATCTCTAAGGACCTGGATTCCCTTTCAGAAGGAATAGGGTTTTTGCTGTGGTCGAGGCTACTGCCTTAGGCCCCTGGGATATAGTTTCGGGATCTGCAAGTGGGGCCTTGTATAGGTGGTGATGAGTGTCTGGCACCCTGTAAAATCTATCTGGTTTGGCAGGGGCTGGAGGTAAAGAATCAGGAGCAGTGCAAACATCATTAAATGCATCATCCACAACAGGCAGTACAGGAGGTATAGCTAAGGGCCTATGTTGTGGTAAGTGCAGAAAAGTCCTAAGCCTTTTCCTTGAATCGGAGAAATCTTGTCCCTGCCATTGGAATTGTTCTCTCATGGCATGTAAGGTTTCCCCAAAGGAAAATTCCTCTGGTGGAGAGGCAGCTGGAATGGATTCTTCAGCATCGGAATCTTCATAAGTAGAAAAAGGAGCCTCTGGCTGGTCTGTAATGTCTGAGTCATCCGCAGAATCATCAGAGGACACTGGCTCGGCGGGCTCTGCTCTAGGTCTCTTTTCTGGGGGCTGAGAGGCCCTGTCTGGGTGAGATTGGGATCCCCTAATTAAGGATATTAAATCTTCTGCCAGAGTAAGCATTTGTGAACTTGAAGTGGGCCTGTGTGAGGGGGGCTTAACAGGCACTGATTTAACAGATTTGGCTGCTTTAGCCCTGGCAAAGGCCTTAATAGACATGGCTGCAGGAGGCCTAGCAGCACCACGTGCTGGGGTAGAGACATCCAAAGGGATGGTGTCTGATAAATCACTAGGAACCACAGTTGTAGGCAAAATTTCTGAGGCCGATTCAACTAAGGTAGCAGGAGCCTCAGTAGTAGTCATGGATTCGCGTGAAGATTGACCGGTTTTCTCGGTTTCGCCGGAAACCGAGACACTCGCGGCTTGCTTAACCGTGGTTTCGGCCGAAACCGCGGACCGCGAGTGTCGGTCTTTTTCTTTGCGTTTTTAACAATTTGGGTAGTCGGAGGATCCGACGGCATAATGTACGCAAAATCTGAGCCGAAAAACTGTTCAGCAAACTCCGACCGACGCCTAAGAGTTCGTCGGTTGAAGGAAGCACAGGCCGAACAGGCTGCTACGTCGTGGTCTGGGCCTAAGCAAGGCAGACAGTAAGAGTGGAAATCTTTATGAGGTATTTGTTTCCCACAAGTTAAACAGTTATTGACTTTTTCTGACATCGGCTGAGGCAAGAAAGAGTCCCCAACGGGGTACTTAGCTTTTTAGAAGTCTTCGAAGTAGTATTCGGTAGTAGTAATCTCTGGATCTGACCGACCGGCACTTGCGAACAGCTTCTGCTTCGGGCGCCACGCGGCAAGAAAGACTGAGGAAAATGGCATCGGCTGATGCCTTTAAACCCGAAGACCAGCAGAGATGACGTCGGGTGAAGTGCAACATCAGCCGAAGACGGACCCAGACTTTGGAATCCGGCCGACCGAAGGGCTGCCTGACGACAGGACAACCCATTTGTTATGACTGCAGATGCATCCATGAAGGACATCATGAGCCACAAAGCATCACAGAAAATTATGAAGTTTACATCACATGGGATCACCCATTACCAACAATTCAAAAGACAGACGCTAGAAAACCAGATATAGTGGTCCTTGACAAGAAGGCAAAAGTAGCATTGATCATTGAAATCGACACACCCAGTGACTAGTGTCTTGCATACAAAGTTATAAAATATCAGGATCTGCAGACAGAAGCAAGAGCAACGTGGAAGAAAGATACCAGACAGTTTCAATAGTAGTAGAAGCAATAGGTCTTATAAAAAAGAATCTACAGTCATATTTACATCAGTTACAAATACATGTAACCCCATGCGAACTGCAGGAGGAGCCATTACTGTGCCCACTGTGGGTGCTGCAAAGAGAACTTCTGGCTGACATGAAAGACTGAAACAATACTACTTTCATGAACTTTAATCATATTTTGACTTAGGAAGGGTCCATTCCCGTCATGGTAGTAGAAACCCAGAAGGTTTGGAGAAATTAAAAAAGGGTCAGAAGTATGCACTCTGCTCAGATTATACTTTCAGACTTTTACTGGGATTGAGAAAACATAACCACACTTCAGTAAGTGAATTATCAAGATGAGTGGCCACATGCGGGTTAAGTGGGATTCAGAGTCACATGTTCTGCTACTGGTAACTGTGGAGCAGCAACGCTGGGTACATTATATGCTAATGGTCATATAATGAGATGGTACTGAGGAATATTACTACAATGAGTGGCTGGGCATATGCAAACGAGGTAAAATAAGATGGCAAAGTGATTAAAAATGTATAAATGACGTGCTGTGGAGCAGCGCACACCATGGAAATGAACACTACGGATTCCCAGTGTTCAAGTGGAGAGAATTGCAAAAAAATATTAGGGGCTGCTGCCATATTACTGCACATTTCCAACATGCTCTAACTGCAGCCAAAGGCTGCACAGATGAGTGTCGATGAACAGTGTCATCTGACCAATTTTAATTAATCATCACTCCACGACACTGACACTGTAAACTTTTGTCGAGTTGACAGGGAAACAATGCAGGAACTATAGACATCTGTTGGCCTCATCTGGAGCCCCATGAGATTCGATGACTACCTATCCAAGTGGACACTAAGGTATGTATGACATTATGTAGGTAGAATATCTACAGGGGCCTTTCAGCAACATGAAGATACAATGGTGGTGGTGGTGGTGGGGGGTATCTTGGGCATCTGCCTCAAGAACACTCCATCGATTTCCTGCTCAGCATGTTAGACTGCATATGTGGTTTCATTGTTATCATGCAGGAAAGAGAAGGACCTTCCATGGTGAAGCCCATTTCCCTAAGGTACTGGGAGCCATAGACTATACTCGCATTGAAATAAAGGCCCCCATCTGGTGAACTGGGATGAAGGTATGTGAACTACAAAGGGTATCACTCCATCACCTAACAGTTTATCTGTAATGCACAGGGTATAAAACTATATTCTGTTTGCAGACAACCCATCCAGTTTCCACAACTACCACATATAGCACACACCTATGACCTGGTCACCAGCCAGGTTTCCAGGGCCTTCATATTGGCAATTCTGGATATGCCCTGGAAACCTGGCTGGTGACACCCATCAGAAATCCAAAGAATGAAAAACAGACAAGGGGCAAAATACTGCACATTCACAAACCAGGAATATTACAGAGCATGTGTTTGGGCTGCTGATGACATGATTTCACTGGCTGGATTTGTCAGGCAGTGTCCTCCAGTATGATCCCAGCAGCCGTGCATAATATTTGCAATATGTGCAATGTTAAACACTAGGATACTGAGGTTGCAGACACAGCAATGGGGCCCAGTTTCAGGAGGAGAATTTCACAGCATATTAGACATGGAGGTAGAGCCAGGTAAGGAGTCCATGGGAGGCTGCAGATGATGGCTATGCCAGAAGGAGGTGGGCACCGTATGCTGTGGCACTGGAAAAGAGGCAGCAGCTCACTCAAGCCATAGGAAAGCTTAGTGAAGCAGATATACTACATTAAAGCTAATGCATGCAATTCAAATACCTGACTATGCTCACCCATGCAATGGCTGGCCACAATATGCATCAGACAGCGGCAACACAAATAATGCACAAAGATCAAGGCACAGTTATCATCACCTGCAAAGCTGGGTAAGGGAGCACATGAGTGAGTGCCTTCCACAATGTGATGCAGAGGAGATGTAGGAGAAATAGTGCAGGTGTGCAAGTACAGGGATTGTGAGGGGGGCATAACAGGAAAGATGCAGCAATGGCCCTCTGTCAGGAAGCGTCTGTCTGTGATGCACTGTTGAATGTGGTGGTATAAGACAATACATCTGCTGGAAATTAGCCTCAGTAGGAGGTGCTGCTCTGCATATTGATCTGGTGACCAAGGTCCAAGCATGCATGGTAGAAGGTTGCTCATAGGTGCTGCCTCTACCAGGAGTAGCAGTGGGTGTACCACACCACTGGATAAAAGCTGACATGATGTAATCAACTTCCACAGCCTAATCATTGCTGCTGTGAATGCCAAGCTCCTGAGGACGTCCTCTTCTGGGTGTAGACACCTCCACGACAGATGAAGGATCACTGAGGTGATGGGAATGACAGTCACAAAGGATACTGAAGTCATGGAACATTTGACCAGAGGCACAGCAATCTCATGGGAAATGTCTGAGTCTATGTCTAAGGAATATACAGACTCAGCCTGAAAATAATGGTCCCCTCCTCCTTTTGCAACTTCTGCAGTCAGATTTTTCAGGAGACTGATGAAAATCTGTGCCTGAAGTGTCAACAACATTTCCTGAGACAACCGATAGTGGTTCTAAATGGGAGCGAAAGATGACTCCTGTGTAAGTGGTGTGTGGTATTCCTCTTCAATTGCTCATTAGAGGACTCTATCAGTGAGCTAACTGACACACTTGTACAGCAATAATTTGTGTTCAGGTTCTCAGTTCTCAAGCTGGAGAACATAATGCACCCAACTTCCATGGAAACGTGCTTCTTACAGCATCTTCTTCTCACAGTGACCTTAAGTGAGAACATGTCTTCACTGAAATGGGGCAGGCCATTCCAATTAAAATTTTTAGCTTAGCCATGTGTTCCTTTAACATCTTCCATCACTGTAAAGTACTGTGGTTGAATCAGGAACACTGCAGATATGAAGTGGAATATAACTATGGTCCCAACCAACAGAGCTGGATCTAGCATAAGGTTTTCTAGGCACACATGCCTAGGGCCTTGTGATAGTCTGCGATAACACAGTGGGCCTTCATCACTGCTACCAATCCCTGTAATCCATGCTCAAACCAATACATATTAAAACATTTTCTTTTTTTAGTAGTTACTAATGCACAATCATATTTATTATGTTCCTTGATTACCTATCAGTAACCATTTAAAAAAATAGTATCCTCAGTCACCCAGCATAAGAAAAGATTGTAAAATTTAACATTAGTAAATTTCCTGTTACTAGCTGCATATCTAGTTGACTTGCCATTGCCTGCATGAACCCGCATAAGATTGTTAGACCTCCTCCATACACTGACTGCATATCCCCATTTGCCCAAGTGGCAAAGATGACATCTCTGCTACCTGCATATACATGTAACACAAAAGCTGGGAATACACATTAAAAAAACTGTCATAAATAACAAGTGGGAACAATAGCTTTTTATCATGATCACTATCCTTGTCCATATAATCCTGCAACATGAATGGCCTTACAGGTACAGATAAAAAGGAATCAGTTTTGAATTACATTAAGAAATGCAGAATGCAAATATCAATGCTGCAGGAGACACATCTGGAAAGAAATGAGCTCGTAAATTTGACAAAGAGGATTACAGAAAGGACATTCACAATATCAGGGACAGAGGAAAAGGGGACTAATTATACTAGTTGCCAGAGGGGCTCCAATAATAGATGAGGAAAAAAGAGATTAATGGTAGATTTGTGGTAGTAAGGGGCTAGTGGCATGGGAGCAGGAGTACAATAACAGTATTTATATTCCACATAAAACTGCTATTACGGAGATTAAGAACATCTGGGGAGAAGTAATCAGCTTTCAGCCGGGAATATTATTTATTGTGAGGACTGGAATTTGATTTGCAATAGTGATGATATATCGGGGGACCTAGAAGAGACAACACAATAAATGGGTAAATTTCTGAAGAAATGTATGAAAATATTTGGTATGGAAGATGAAGATTCAACAGTAGGAACTCAGACAGAATTTACATATTATTCAGGTACAATAACCGGGTACACTAGATAGAAATATTTCACAGGAACATCTGCATTTAACTGAAAATTTTGACACAAATTCAATAACTATTTCTGATCATGTACAATAAAAACTAAGATAAAAGAGCAGGGTAATGAAGTGAAAATAAGACACTGGTAGTTTCCCACCTACCTGTTAAAAAGAGAGGCATTTAAGGAATTAGGGGGAATTATTTGAAAGCTATTAGGGAAGGCAGAAATATCTTCAAAAGTTTTAGCTAGTGACTGGGCTAGAATGAAATGGAGTTTAAAATAGGGTCAAAATAAAACAAGACTAGATATGGTTAAGAAGTAATAAAATTACTCAGAGGGGGGGCGATAAGGTTAATGTATTGCAAAATAAGGGAAATCTCACAGAACAAGAGGAGGAGCAAATGCAGAGTGCTAAAAAGAACACAAGCGAGTATCTGGATAATATGCATGCGTTTAGAAAGACTGCAGTTAAGCAACTATTTGTTGATAAGTCCAGAGCACAACAGTTTTTTAGCACAGTAACTTAGGCAACAGAACATTGAAAGAGTTGATGTCAAACTAAGGAAATGTATAACAAGAAAAATAATCAGAGATCCTGTTCAATATTCAGTATTTAGAAATATTCTGGAAATTGTATGAAAATTTGTATAAAGCAGAGAAATGTTGAAATTAAGAAACAGTACAAATGGAAATATTTATGGAAGACTTAATTATGTCAAGGTTAGAGTTAGACAAGGCTCAACAGCTAACTGTTAAGATAGGAGGTGATGAGATAAAACAGTGATGTATAGTTAATCTTTAGGAAAGTGTCCACGTACAGATTGTATTCCTGTGGAAGTTTGAATATTAGGAGGGAAGAAAGTGATAAAGATCTGGAAGATTTTGTTTAACAGTATTTTAAAAGAAGGGGAAACACCAATATCTTGGAAGAAAGTTGTGGTGGCTTTGTTATCTTGAAATGGCAAAGACCCTTCACACCCAGCTTAATATAGACCCATTTCAATTTTAAACCAGGATTATAAAGTGTTTATGTCTATATTAGCTAAAAGAATGGCAAAGGTATTGCCAAACTTGATAGATGTAGATCAATGTGGTTTTGTGGAGACAAGGCAAACATTTGACAACATTAATAAAACAATGATAATCTAGAGGGATGTAGAATGTAAGAAAATACCTCTGTTGTTGGTGAGTCTTAATACAGAGAAAGCACTTTACAGAGTAGGACAGGATTTTATGAGCAAGACACTGGAAGCATCTGCATTCCCTGATACAATATTAAGGTTAATTAGAAGGATACATGAAGGAGCAGATGTAAAAAAATAAGTGGGAGGGTTCTTCTCAGGTAAGCTGTTTTAGAACATAAGAACTATGCAGGGATGTCTTCTTTTTTCCTTTATTTGCTTTATACTTAGAGCCATTGGCAATGAAAATAAGGGATTCAAGAAATACAAGGATATAATTGGTATGGTAATCATGGTAATTGAGAACCTCAAATCGGCTTTATTTGTAGATGATATTAATTTGTACCTGAGACATCCAGAAAAATGATATCTCAGTGTTGTGGAACATTCTGTGACAGTTTCAAGTCTTTTTGGAATATAAAATTAATGAAGGTAAAACAAAGGCTATAGCTGTAAATTATGTACCCTCACACAAATTGGTTCAGCAAAACCAAGTTTTATGAGGACATGACAAAATGAAGTATTTAGGAGTATGGTTTAAAAAGGCTTCTGTTATGGCAGCTAAAGATATGTGGGAAGACACTGAACAAAATACAGTATAAAAACTGAGAAACTGGAAACTCTTATTTATGGACATGGATAGTAAGATACAAGTAGTGAAATTGTTTTTAGTCCCTTTAGTCTTGTATACAGGTCAAGCATACTTTTATCAACCCAAGGAATTTATGTGGGAGGGAGAGGGCAAGAGTTAAGTGGGATAAGCTGATTCTTCCAATAGAACAGGATGGTTTAAGTTTACCCGATTTAAAAGAATATTTTAGAACAACACAAGCAAATAGCTGTACTTCAAAATGGAAAAGGCTGATGATGAAGTTAAGGGGAAGTTCAAGAAAAAGAAACAGTGGGATGCAGATCCTTATGGAGAAGAATAGCAACCACACAGAACATTATATTCATAAAGTAGCAGAAAGTACTCTAAGAACTAAATCAATACGTAAATGAAGAAAGAAGATTTTGCCAATAGGCATAACTACAAGTACGGGTGCAGAAAACAGGCAAGAGGGAATGGAATTTACTGGAGAAACTTGGCAAAGGAACCAAGATATTGGGAGCGAATAACTCAAGCAGGAAAGGTAATAGAGTGGGATGAGTGCATGAAGACATAGAGATTGCAGGCTACAGACTGCCTTCCCTACCAGGCCTTGATCTTAGAGTACAAGGCAAAGAGAAAGGGATAAATGGATTTTAAGTGAAAGACCTGCTCTGGTAGAGTTTTTCATTGAATCTAGTACAGAAGCAGCTGTTAAAAAGGGATAATTAGTATGGCATATAAAAGACTGCATGAGAACTATAATAATAAATCAAAGGAGGCTAGAAAATATTGGAAAAGCATTGGACAAGAAAACAATGGGAAGACATTTGTATGGCTCCATGTATGCAACGAGTTCAAAAGGTTTAGCATCTTTGCTTGGAAGTGTTTGGATATGTATTTTTATACCCCAAGCAGATTTCAAAGAATTTTTCCTCAGGTAGACAGCAAATGTTGGAAGTGTGATGGAGAAAAAAAGGTAACTGGAAACATGTTTTGGGAGTGTAATGAGTTGGCAGATTTTAAAAATTCACTAGAGTATTCTACCAGAAATATTGGATGAACAAATGGCTGTAAGTAAGGAAATTATTCTTTGAGCTGGGAAACAGGATCTGAATTGCCTAGACATAGTAAGACCTTATTAGGTTTAATTCTTTTGGCTGGCAAAAAAGCAATCACCAAAAATGGAAATCAAGGTATACACCAACTGTATTTGAGGTATTGAATATTATACGAGATACAAAAACTGGAAGAGATATAGGAACTTAGAAAATGGAAGGAGCAAATTACACAGAAGTAAATGGAAATTGTACGAAAAATACACAATGTTTAGCAGAAGAAGAGGGAGTGAGATTTCAGGGAAGGCAGCTTTTTTTGTAATGTTGGACTAATAATAGCAAAGAAAATGTATGTGATATATATTGTAGTTAAATGGAAAATTGTTAAAATGGTTTGTTTTCTTTTCAGTTAACATATGCTTTTATATATCTTAAGTGATAATTTAATAAAGGTGTTTAAAAAGAGTGGCACCAGGAACCAGTCCTCCAAATAATGGAATAGACAGCCAACATCTTGGGTGTAAATTTCTTCTTCCAGTGTAAAAGACCAAATGGCATCACTGTGCATCAAAAGTAATGGTCAACAACTGAAAACTGAAGAAACCTCAACACGCCATATAGTGATATACCACCAACATTAAACATGTCCAGCAATACCATCCAAGTGCCATATGATAGAAGGGCATGATCTTCTGAAGACTCACCATATGCAACCAGATGTACCCACTTAAGACTGCTAAATTCAATAATAAAATGATAATCATCTGCTCTCCTTCACAACAAAAAAACGGTAGGACTATAACTCCTGCCTCATTATAAAGGAGGGACAACTCCATGTCTCAGCAGGAAAATATCTGTTGAAGAACCTAACAGCTTGAAAATATAGGGCCAACTGAGATCACATTCAGAGCCCATTGGTCCTTTGTGATGGCTCTGTCAGGAGAAGAAACTTGAGGAAGACTGACCCCCCCCCCCCCAAGCCAGGCCCTGACAGGAGTCATTGCAACTACTGAGCCTATGAAGTCATCCTTTTAGCATTCAGAATTAGAGAGGCCAAGACTGTGCACTTTTTAAGTGTCTTAGTTAGTCTTCAAGAAGCCTTTTTTCCAGTTGGCAGTGTCTGGAAAAGAAGAAGAGTTAATGAAAGCTGAAGGGGAAGATTCTGCGCAGTAGTGAGGGGTCTGCTTCTGCTTCCTTATCAAGAGTTCATCCACTAAGTCTAAGATGGAATTCCTGAGTCCCTCTATCAGCTAAGCCATACTGCACAAACACGTCTGAGCTTGTTGCCATAGTCAAATCATCCACAGAGTCAAATATGCAGATGTGGAAGCCCATTTTGGAACCCAGAGATAGACTCTTCTTAATTTCTTTCTTACTTCAGCAGAGACTCAGGGAAGAAGTAAGTTTCTCCAGTGTCTGGTCCACTAAGAAAGACTGCAGCATGGGCAACTAAGATGAACTGTTAATGGCTCTTAGCTTCAATATGGCAAAGTAAGAACCTCGCTTACGAACCCAATCCAAAACATTAAGAATCAATATCTAGTTAAAGATGGTAACATTACAGTCTTTCTCAAATCTGTGTTAGACAAAAGAGATCACAGAGAACTGAGCACAAGGATGAATAGTCAACATCATACTCCACTCAACCAGGCCTTACAAAGAGCACATACTTTCTTGAGCACCATGGAAGCACAGTCTGGATTCTCCATAGCTGTTCTGTGTTATCCTTAAGAACAAGTTCAAAATGGTATGACTGAAGTCTTTCTTCTCTAGATACTTATGTTTCTGGAGAAAGGTACAAGATACATAGGTTGGTACATCTAGGATTTAATGATCATTAAGGTTTCTCCACTGAAGGGACAATCATGGCAGACGTAAGGTGTAATAGTCACTGTCATCATTCATCTCAGAGATAAAGGCCTCTGTGTCTTGACTCCTTGTACAACCCTAAGTAAACAAGAGTCTGCAGCTTTAGAAGGGAAAAGCATGTGCATCAGCCTGTACATGAATGAACATGAGATGACAGCACATTGGACACTAAAGATGTGGTACTTAAGAGTGAATCTACCAATGGTGGTGTGAGGCTGCAATGGGGCTAGAGCAGAAATCAAGGTATGTTTTCAAAAGGCCTATGCTCACACCAGTTATTCCATACCTCAATAGATATCAAACAGCTGAATAAATCTAGGTCCCGAGTCATAAGCCCTATCATGGGAAACCCAAGATCATCCCCACAATCTGGACTAACCGACCCTGCTGGTCCCAGTGAAGGAGATCCTAGAAGGAGAGTCCTCAGCCTTCAGTACCACCAACCAGCAGATTGATAATTCAAGACCACACTCCCTGGTATAAGAACAGCCACTAGTGTGCTCTGGTTGGTCAAGCAGGAGACATGCACTACCTATGACCCAAGGAGGCAGAAGAGAATTCAGACCTCATCTATCCTCTTATTATAGCACTGAAGAAGACTACTGTGAAGCTGAAGACTTTACTTGTACATTCATCTGTCACTCTCTCTCTCTCTCTCATTATACATTTGTTAAATATCATTGCCATTACTTTATGTAAATTTTCAACAACATCCTTTGTTCATTTCTTATTCTATGTTGCATGGTACCGATTCTAAATTTCTGTAGGGTCTATATTAGCTAGTCGAAGTGTCAAAACAGTGAACGCTCTTACATTGACTGTTAATATGCAAAAACATACAATGTCGACCGGCCAGAACAGCGATTTTTTCCCCCAGGGAAAAAAATCACTGGGCCATTGTCAGGACTTTGCCATTTCCTCCACTGTGGTACGATCTCAGAGTTGATATATTTAGATGAGGGGTGTGGGGGGGGGGGGGGCACAGCTCCACACTTTATTTTGTTTGTGGATTTTTTTTTTTTTTTTTTTTTGAGCAGCAATTTTTTCCCTGGGAAAGAAATCGCTGTTTTATATGTAAGACTTTGTGTGTTTTCTAATATTAGCAGTCAATGAAAGAACGTTCACTCTTTTGACACTTTGACCAGCTAATACAGACCCTTTCTGTATACACTTGTTTTTTGTGCAATTTTTGCACCCAAAACGAGCCTGAAATCAGTTCTTCTGGACCTCAGTACTGCAAAAGTTAATAAATACATAAATAAATAAAACAAACAAATGCCCTACACTGACCATCTCAAAAAACTCCAGCTTTACTCCGTAGCCTACTCCAAGGTGATCTCTGCCTAACTTATAAAGCTATGTCAAACCCAGAGTTGTTGGACATTCTACAGAAAGAAATCCCAATCCCTCCAAGCTACATGCTCTAGGGACCTAAACCTCGTCACCACAATAAACAGGACACGCTGGAGGGATAGATTCCTGTCCCAGAGACTTCCTATACTCTGAAATGTACAGTTTTGTACCTACCATAAATGTAGATGTCCGATAGGTATGCATCTGCAGTCATAACATATGGGTTGTCCTGCCTCAGGCAGCCCTTCGGTCGGCCGGATTCCAAAGTCTGGGTCTGGCCTCGGCTGATGTCGCACTTTCCCCGACGTCAGAGCGTCTGGGGTATAAAAGCATCAGCCGACGCCATTTTCCTCAGTTTTTCTTGCCCCAGATGCCAGGTGCCCTCTAGGAAGGCTAAATTTGGATAAATACTGAAAATTTCCAAACATTTGCAAATTATATACATGTATAAACAAACAAATACACCATAATAGATTCCCCCAGCTAGCTAGAAGAGGGGTAAGCACCCTAGGAATACCAGAGAGGGGAAGGAGGGAGGGTAATCCTGACTGCAGATGCATACCTATTGGACATCTACATTTGTGGTAGGTACAAAACTGTACTATGTCCTTCAAGGATGCATCTGCAGTCATAACATATGGGTAGAATACCATAGCCAATCTGGGTGAGGAGGTACTAAGAAAAGGATGGTGTAGTTAAAATCCCCTGAAGGACTGCAGTTGCAAACCCTGCTCTGGATCTAGAGTATAAAGGTAGATTGTAATACTTGGCAAAAGTATGCACGGAGCTCCAAGTAGCAGCTTCTAAAATGTCCTTGGTAGTCACCCCCCCCCCCCCGTAGGAAGGCTGTAGTGGTGGCCGTGGCCCTTGTGGAGTGAGGCCTGATATTTTCAGGAACTGTCTTTCCATGAAAGGAGTAGCAAAAGTGAATGCAATTTCCTATCCATTTTGAAATTGTCTGTTTGGAAATTGCTCTTCCTTGCACCCCAGTTGCATATGCTACAAAAAGTTGGTCAGTTTTTCTGCTAGTTTTTGTTCTGTCCAAGTAGTAGCGCAGTTGTCTGTGTATATCCAGGGTGTGCAAAAGTTTTTCCCCTCTATTCTGTGGATTAGGGAAGAACGTAGCCAAGTGAATAGCTTGGTTCAAGGATACCCTAGATACCACCTTTGGCATAAAAGTAGGATTGGTTCTTAGTGACACTCTGTCCTGGTGGAAAATAAGAAAAGGCTGCACTGCCATTAATGCTTGTAACTCAGATACTCTTCTTGCTGAAGTGATTGCCAGAAGGAATGCAGTTTTCCAAGATAGAAACTGTAGATCCGCTGATGCTGCTGGTTCAAAAGGAGGTAGTGTCAGTTTCTCCAGCACAAAGTTGAGATCCCAGGCAGGTAGAGGGGGTCTTCTTGGAGGTTTAATATTTTTGATCCCTCTCAGAAATTGTCTGAGGAGAGGGTTTGAGAAAATAGGAGGATCCACATTGTATTCTGCTGAAATTGCTGAAGCATGAATCTTAATGGAGGAATAGGACAGGCCATTGTGGAACAATTCTGCTAAGTATTCTAGGATATGTGTTAGGTTTGCCACTGTGACATCTATGCCCTTTGATGTGCTCCAAATGAGAAATCTCTTCCATTTAGATGAGTATGTCTTCCTTGTGGAAGGCCTGCGAGCCTCCAGGATAATGTCCTTCACCCTCTGAGATAAAATAGTTTTGATTGGGGTTTAAGGAATTTTCCAGGCAGTTAGCTGCAATGTTTTCAGGTTGGGATGCAGGGTCTTGAAATTGTTCTGCGTCAGAAGAGGAGGCCATAGGGGGAGAGGCCATGATTTTGCCTGAGTCATGCTTCTCAATAATGGATACCAGTGTTGTCTTGGCCAGTCCGGAGCTATTAGTATCACTTTTGGCTGTTCCTCCCTGATCTTCAGTAGAACCTTGTACATCAATGGGAGAGGTGGGAAGGCATATACTGTTAGGGCTTTCCAGCTGAAAGAGAGAGAGTCCACCCCCCAAGCTTGTGGGTGGTATGTCCTTGAGCAGAATGTCTTCAGTTGATTGTTGAGTGGGGAGGCGAACAAATCTATCTCCGGCATTCCCCATGTCTTTGCTATGAGTTGGAAGATGTCTGGGTGCAGCATCCATTCGAGTGCATCCATGGTAGTTCTGCTTAAGCTGTCCGCCAGTGCATTTTCTTTCCCTGGCACGAATTGGGCCTGTAGTTGTATATTGAGATTCAGGCATAGTTCCCACAGATTCATAGCCATCCGGCATAGAGGGTAGGAATGTGTGCCTCCCTGCTTGTTTATGTACCACATGACCGTGGTGTTGTCTGTTCTTATTAGCAGGTGTCCTTGTTGGAGGAAGGGTTTGAATGCCTCGATTGCATGCCTCACTGCCAGCATTTCCTTTTGGTTTATGTGCATGCTTAGCTGTCCTTGCGGCCATAGGCCTTGGATACATTTGTCCTCCATGTGTGCTCCCCATCCTCGGTCTGAGGCGTCCGTGGTGATGGTCTGCCTTGGTTTTGGTTTGTTGAAAGGCAACCCTCTGTTGGACTGGCAGGCCTGAGCCCACCACAGGAATTCCTTTTGAAGGCATGGAATGATTGGTATCATGGTTTCTAAACTGTGACTGTGCTGAGACCATACACTCGGAGGTACCATTGTAATTTCCTCATATGCAGCCTGGCATGTGGTATTAGAATTATGCAGGATGCCATGTAACCCAGGGCCTGCAGGATTTTCCTTGCAGTAAGCTGAGTTTGTCTTGTCAGAGTCATGAAGTAATCTGGAAGCTGTTTTTGTTTTTCTTCTGTGAGAAAGGCCATTTGGGTGGTTGTGTCCAGATCTGCACCCAAAAAGGTTATCCTTTGGGATGGTACTAGTCTTGACTTTTGGATGTTGACTGTGAATCCCAAGGTCTGTAGTAGGTTTATGGCATAAGCCAAGTCCTTTATCAAAATTTCCTTGTTGTCCGCTTGTAGTAGGCAGTCGTCCAGGTATGGGTAAATTTGAATTCCCTGTAGTCTGCAATGTGCAATTACTGATGCCAGGCATTTCGTGAATACTCTGGGCGCAGTAGATAAGCCAGAGGGCAATGCTGAGAATTGATAATGCTCTGATCCTGCAAGAAATCTGAGGTGTCTTCTGCAGTTTGGTCGAATAGGGACGTGCAGGTATGCCTCCTTGAGATCTAGAGTCACCAGCCAAGACTCCTTGCCCAACATGGGAAGAAGTTGCTGTAGGGTCAGCATTTTGAATTTTGGCACAATGAGATAAGCGTTCAGTGAGGACAGGTCGAGAATAGGCCTCCATTGATTTTCCTTTCTTGGTACAAGGAATAGTCTGGAGTAAAATCCTTGGCCTTGTTCTGAAAATGGTACCTTTTCTATAGCTTTCATCTGAAGTAATTTGCTGATTTGTTTTAAAGCCTCTGCCCTCTGATTTGGTGGAAGCTTTGGCATTCCGCCTCTTTTTGGCAAAGTGTGAAAGTGGAACCTGTATCCTTTGTCTATTTTTTGCAGTGTCCATGTATCCTTTGTGATATAATGCCAGTTTTTTGACAATAAAGCCAGCTTTCCGCCCAAGGGTGCTTCTAGTTGATCCCTGGTAGGCAGAATCAAAGTTAAGTCATTGACCCTGTCCTGGTGTAGTAGTTGTTGTTGTTGCTGTTGCACTACTCCTCTGGTTGGCAGGCTGCCACTGACGGCCTCTGTAGGAGCCGTTCGATTGACCTCTGCCTCTAGGGCGCCTGTTCCTGCCTCTCTGGGCTCTGTCCGAGTCTGGAAAGGACCAATTCTTAGTAGGCCAGTTTCTGCTGAATCTCGGTGGTTGAACTTGCAGGAAAGCTTTAACTGTCTGCACAGATTTTGCCTTTTCTTCAACCTTTTTTAAGATCTCCTGAGCAGAGGAGCCAAATAAATTTTGTTTCTCCATTGGAGCATCCAGGAGTTTAGCTTTCACATGGTCTGGCAAAGATTGCTCCTTCAGCCAGGCATGCCTACGAATAACTGCCCCAGTCATAGCTGATCTAAATGAAGCCTCCAGTGCATCATAGCCACATTTTAAGAAATGATTACTAACCTGTTGTGAGTTGTGTACCAAATCCTGAAGGGATTTACGGTCTAGGGGTTCAGGAGAAGAAAGTTTCTTATTCAGTTCATCTAACAAATACTCCTGGTACTGTATCATATGAAATTGACAGTTTAAAGCCCTGACAGAAAGAGTTGCAGAAGTATACACCTTCTTTCCCCATCTCTCTAAAGCTCTGGACTCTCTGTCAGAGGGTAGAGGATTTTTCGCAGTAGCGGCCACAACCCCTTTAGGACCCTGAGAAATAGTTTCTGGGTCTGCAGAATGGGCTTTATACAAATGGAAATGAGAATCCAGGACCCTGTAGTATCTGTCAGGTTTGGCAGGGGCCGGAGGGAGAGTATCAGGGGCTGTACTGACATCATTGTACACATCATCAATTACATTCAGAACAGGAGGTATAGCTAAGGGCCTATGCTGTGGCAAATGCAAAAAGGTCCTTAATCTTTTTCTAGAATCAGAGAAATCCTGACCTTGCCATTGAAAATGCTCTCTTATGGAGTGTAAAGTCTCACCAAAGGAAAACTCCTCAGGAGGAGAGGCCGAAGGGATAGATTCCTCTGCATCTGAATCCTCGTAAGCCCCTTCCTGGTGGTCTGACAACTCAGATCCATCAGTGGAGTCATCTGAGGAGTGCGGATCAGAGGGGTCAGTCCTAGGCCTTTTGTCTGGAGGAGATTGAGAGGCCCTGTCTGGGTGAGGTTGTGTACCCCTAATTAAGGAAATAAGGTCCTCAACAAGGCTGAGGATCTGTGAACTAGAGGAAGGCCTCTGGGAGGAAGATTTGGTAGGCAAAGCTTTAGAAAGTTTGGCAGCTTTAGCCCTTGAAAAGGCCTTAATGGACATGGAAGCAGGGGGCCTAGCTGCCCCACGTGCAAGGGTAGAAATGTCCAAAGGTATGGTGTCAGACAATTCCTGTACACTAGCTTCGGTAGGTAGTTCTGAAGCCGACTCAGCCGGGGCCTCCCGGGCCTCGGTGGTCGGAAGTATGGTTTCGGAAGAAGGAATCGCCGAGGACTCGGTTTCGGCTGAAACAGAGACACTCGCGGTAGGCCTAGCCGTGGTTTCAGACGAAACCGCGGGCCACGAGTGTCGGTCCTTTTCCTTGCGGTTTATGACCATATGCAAAGTCGGAGTCTCCGAGGGCATTTTATAAGCAAAAGCGGCTCCAAAAAACTCCTCTGCAAACTCCGACCGACGTCTAAGAGTTCGTCGGTTGAAGGAGGCACAGGCTAAACAGGCTGATACGTCGTGGTCTGGGCCTAAGCAAGGAAGGCAGTAAGAATGGAAATCCTTATGAGGTATTTGTTTCCCACAAGTTAAACAATTATTTACTTTGTCTGACATCGGCTGAGGCAAGAAAGAGTCCCCAACGGGGTACTTAGCTTTTTTTGAAGTCTTCGGTAGCTGAAATCACTGGATCTGACCGACCGGCACTTGCGAACAGCTTCTGCTTCGGGCACTGCGCGGCAAGAAAGACTGAGGAAAATGGCGTCGGCTGATGCTTTTATACCCCAGACGCTCTGACGTCGGGGAAAGTGCGACATCAGCCGAGGCCAGACCCAGACTTTGGAATCCGGCCGACCGAAGGGCTGCCTGAGGCAGGACAACCCATATGTTATGACTGCAGATGCATCCTTGAAGGACATCAAGCTACCCATCTATGTCAAGCAAAGTTCTTCATTAGCACTCTTCAAGAAAAATCTTGATGAGTGGATGGGAAATAGGAAATACACCCCTGGGATCACTTCTGTGTCTCTGCTGGACAGTGGCACAGGAAAATAACTTTCTTGGGTGGCGTAAGCTATGGTACCTTGCTGGCTAGGCTTACGTAGGCCCTTGGGCCGATAGCCTAGTACCTACGTACGAACCTATGAACCTATAAAAGATGCACTTTTTCTCCAGACTCACATCAGGGGTGCATCTCTGCTAGGACTCTTGTTGTCCACCAAAAAAATAAAGACAGGCACAAGGGTCAATAATTCCACAAGATGACGCCAGAGGGCCTTTTTAGTAATGGACTTCCTTTTAGAAGGGCTTAAGGAAGGCATATCCTCTACTTCGTTGGGCTTTTGGAAGTTCCATAGCTCATTAGTCAAAGAAACTTCATCTGCCAAAACCTTCCTAGTAACAAGGAATGGCAGGAGCTTTTCTCTTCAATAGCTAGCTATCAGTAACTAGGCAGAAGTAGAAGTTTTACACATTGTGCTCAGAGACAATACCCGGGCACTTATGTATCATTATTTATTGGCTATATGACACTTAGAAAAATAGAAGTTAAGTACTTACCATAACGTTCAATGTGAGTTGTTTATCTCGCTTTTATTCTCACGGACGGGTTCAAAGCCGATCCTCGGCTCCGATACGCCGATAGCAAAGCTCAAGGTTTGCCAGTAGCTCGAGACCAAGCCGCTTATCCCACAATGCACTGCTGGAATTACCTCAGATCTTGTTTGCTGCGAGTAACAGTATTTATATATATATATATATATATATATATATATATATATATATATATATATATATACACACACAAACGTATACATACCATTTTATGTATTTCTACCAAGAACACTTCCCAAAGGGAAGAAGAAATATTGAATAACCAGGATTGTACTAGCCTCTAAGTCGTCAGCCAGGAGGGGGAAGGAGGGAGGGACGTGAGAATAAAGGCGAGATAAACAACTCGCATGGAACTTTATGGTAAGTACATAACTTCTGTATGTGAAGTTGTTAAATCTCGCCGTTTATTCTCACTGATGAGTAGCGTCCCTAGCACCCTGAATCCTGGGTGGCTCATGGGAGTATGTTCTCCAGTACCGCAGAACCAAAGGAAGACCTGTCCCTTGAAGCCTTATCCACTTTGTAATGCGTGATAAAAGTATGAGGCTTAGACCAAGTAGCTGCAGCGCAAATATTGTCAAGGGGCAATTTAGCTTGAAAAGCAAAAGACGTAGAGACGGCTCTGGTAGAATGAGCCTTAGGTTTGTGTGTTAATGGCATGCTCGCATTTTCATAAACAAAGGATATACAATCGGACAACCATTTAGATAAGGTTGTTTTAGCCACTGGATTGCTTTTTCTTGTTTCTGAGAAGGATACAAAAAGTTGATCTGATTTTCCAATATCCTTAGTTCTGTCAAGATAAAATCTGAGCTGTCAGTGAACATCAAGTTTGTGCAGCATGTATTCCAATTTGCTGGAGTGGTTGGGAAAAAAGAATGGCAGCTCAATGACCTGATTGATATTTGATTCAGAATAGACTTTAGGTAAAAATGAGGGGTTTGCTCTGAGAGATGCTCTATCCGCATGGAAAATCATGTAAGGTGGTCTGATAGATAATGCTTGAAGTTCTGACACTGTGTGAGCAGAAGTAATGGCTACAATAAATATTGTTTTCCAGGATAAAAATTTGAGATCACAAGAAGATGCTGGCTCAAAAGGAGGAAGAATAATTTGAGACAGCATAAGGTTTAAATTCCAGGGAGAATAGGGAATTTTGATCGGTCGTCTCATATGAAGAACGCCTTTAAGAAAAGTCTTAGATAATTTATGGCCCATAACATTTGAGCCACCAAAACAAAGGTGAAAATTTGAGATGGCAGCTAACTGAACTCAAACTGTAGCAACTGCTGCTCCTTCCTTAAAAATGTTTGTCAAAAATTCTAAAATAGAAGATAGTGGAGCTCGGAAAGGGTCAATGTTCTGCGTGTTGGCCCAAATTGAGAACCTTTTCCATTTACTGCCATATCATTTCCTGGTAGATGGCTTGTGAGAAGACAAGATAATTTGTCTTGTATCTTCTGAAACTGAATGAAGCCTGGCAATTAGGGGAAGTGGATTAGCCAAGCAATCAAGTTTCAAGGATGAAGATCCCCTGACGGGTGCGTCAGAAGGTCCGGAACTGGGTCCAGAATCCATGGACCTTCCAACAGATGATGATGGAGAAATGGAAACCAAATCTGTCGAGGCCAGTAGGGGGCTATGAGTATAACAGTCCTTCCAGTGATTTTGCTTTCTATAAAAATCTGGGTATTAATGGGAAGGGTGGAAATGCATAAAGGAGACCCGGGGGGCCAATCGTGTAGAAGTGCGTCTCTCGGTGGATGACCGGGAGGTGGTATTAGGGCAAAGTAGCTTCTGCATTTTGAAGTGATGTGGCTGGCAAAAAGGTCACAGCAAGGCTGGCCCCACTTGCAGAAAATCAACTCCGCAACCAGTTGTTTGAGAGACCACTCGTGAGGGAGCAATATCACCCTGCTTAGCTTGTCCGCTATCACGTTGGATTTCCCCAGGATGTACATTGTTAACAGAAAACGCTGGGATGACACAGCCCATTGCCAGACCCTGAGGGCTTCTCGACAAAGGGGGTAAGACTTGGTTGTTTGTTCAAGTACCAGACTACGGACATGTTGCCAGTCTGAATTGCAATAGTTCCTAGAGGAAGAGAGTCCTGAAAGTACTGCAACGCCAGAAATAATGCTCTCAACTCTAGAATGTTGATGTGCAGATGTGATTCCTGATCTGTCTATGTGCCTTGGGCAGTCTTTCCCTGAAAATGCCCCCTCACCCTATCAGGGAAGCGTCCATGGTCACAGTGGCTTACTGGGGGACAAGGTCTCCCGATTGTGACATGAAGAGATGTCAACCACCACTGAAGGTCTTTCCTGCAAGAATCTGTGATGAGAATCATGTGGTGCATCTGTAGTTTCTGGTAAGACCACTGAGCGAAGAGGAGCCATTGAAGAATTCGCATATGCATCCTTGCGAGTGGTATAGCTGGGATTGCTGCCGCCATCAAACCTAGCACTTTCAATACCTCTGCTGCAGTAGCTTTGTTCTTTGACACCAGTAAGCTGACGTTTTGGAGGAGAAGAGAGACTCTCTCAACAGGGAGACGTAGAGTGGTAGTTGAGTTATCTAATTCTGCTCCTACAAAATCGGTATGCTGCGATGGCGATAAGGCAGACTTTTCGAAGTTGATTGTAATGCCCAATTGATGGCAGAGTGTCAGAGTGTACTGTGTTGCCTGAGTCAATTGATGCCTGGTGGCAGCAGTTAGGAGCCAATCGTCTAGGTATGGAAACACCTGGAATCCTAGACATCTCAGGTGAGCCGTGACCACTGCCATGCATTTGGTGAACACTCTGGGGGCTGTAGTGAGACCAAAGGGCAGGGCTTGAAACTGGTAATGACTGGCTCCCAGCCGAAAGCGCAGATGATCTCTGGAGCGTCTGTTCATCTTTATGTGATAGTATGCGTCCTTGAGATCTACGGAGCACATCCAATCGCCTTTCCCTAAGAAGGGAAGAATGGACTGAAGCATGACAATTCGGAACTACTCTTTCTTTATGAACTGGTTGAGTCTGCTGAGGTCCAAGACAGGTCTCCAGTCCCCTGTTTTCTTTGGTACCAAAAAGAATCTTCAGTAAGTTCCGAATCCAACTTGGTCTGTTGGGACTGGTTGGATGACTCTTTTTTTCTAGCAATCTGTGGACCTCTATGATTGCTTGTTCTCTGACATTGGGTGGAACATCTGGGATTCTCTTTACGGGAATGGGAGGGGAAGAGAACGGAATGAAATATCCTCTGGAAATGATGCTTTGTACTCAAGTATCTGATGTTATGTTTAGCCAGGCTTCTGCGTACAACGACAAGCGACCCCCCCACTGCCTACAGAGCTGAACGGTCGGGCCCCCTTTCAGGGGCGCTGGTAGGGCTGACCGGAGAACTGACCTCTGTCACCCTGTTGCTGTGGACCCCCTCTGCCATGGGGGCGGTGTCTTCCGTTATAACCCCCTCCTCTGCCTCTAGAGGGGTTTCTCCACATGTGTCCTGAAAGGCTGCCTGTGCTTTTCGAAACCACATTTTCCCCTCCCCTAGGGCCCTTGGGGTAGGGCCGAGAACGGGTCGAAAAATGTACTCCAACGGAAGATAAGGTCTTACCTTCCTGCTCACACCTGGTTAAAGTTTCCTTTACTTTGGGCCCAAACAGTGATGAGACATCAAATGGGGTATTAATAAAGGAAGACTTAAAGGGTTCCGCAAAGAAACAGAGACGCATCCAGGCTAGTCTTCGAAGAGCAATGCCCAAACTAGCGGCTCTACTTGAACCATCAGCTGCATAGGATATGAAATGCATGGACGAGTTTACCACTGAGTTTAGGGTAGCAAGCTGGGCGTTGACTTTGTCGGCCACCCCTGCAGCTACCGTACCCTGGAGAGTATCTCCTAGCTCTTTCAGGAGATCTCCCTGTAGTCTCGTAAAGTGGTTTAAGTAGTTCAGTAATCGCAGAGAAAAAGTCGCTGAACTAAACATGCACTTCCCATATCTATCCATGACCGTAGAAGCTCTGTTAGGGGGATGGATAGAGGTGGATGTCTCAGATACTTCCTTTTTGGTGGCTGCGGCTACCACCATGGCATCAACAGGCACTCCCTTTGTCAAAAATGGCTTGTCCACTGGCAGACATAATTTTATTGGGTTTACGAGGAACAGGTTTCCATGGCCTCCGGTAACTCCCACACCTTATGAGAAATCAGTTCCATGAGCTCGTTGTAAGGCGGAGACACCCAGAAGTGGAAGGTTGAGACCCAAAAGCCTTCAAGAGCATGGACTCATCCTCAGTAGGGGTCTTGGACTGCCAATCACCCCTCTGACTTAGGATCTCTAGTATCTCTGCAAAGGAGATATCCTCAGAGGGGGATCGAGGGGACCCTTCTGACTCATCTAAGTCCATGTCAGATGTCAAGGACTCCTGTGGGGAGTCTAAGTGCCTCCTCTTGCACAATCTCTTCCTGGGCACCTCCTCAGTGGGGGGATCTGGGGAGGTCTCAGAAGAGTAGGGGACGCCCGATAACACTGGTGCGGGTATCAGCTTCAAGGATTCGACAACCAAGGGTTCAGTTTCCTTCGGCTCTGAGAGTCCAGTATGGCTCGGAGGAGGAGTAGACAAATCCGGCTCCATGGTCTTCGGCACCGTCGAGCTGTTCGGGGCCGACAACAATTTGGCAAGTCCTGGTGCCTGTAAAAGCTTCTGAACTAGCCGATCCACGTCCAAATCGGAAAGGCTGACTGAGGACTTAGCTGAATGCACCGAAGGTGCTGATTGGAGCAGAGGGGAAGAAGGAAAGTACAGTTTTGTACCTACCATAAATGTAGATGTCCGATAGGTATGCATCTGCAGTCCTAACATATGGGTTGCCCTGCCTCAGGCAGCCCTTCGGTCGGCCGGATTCCAAAGTCTGGATCTGGCCTAGGCTGATGTTGCACTTCACCCGACGTCATAGCTGCTGGGGTATAAAGGCATCAGCCAACGCCATTTTCCTCAGTGCTTCTTGCCACAGATGCCAGGTGCCCTCTAGGAAGGCTAAATTTGGATAAATGCAAATAATTCCAAACAGTAGAAAGCAAAATATATATATATATACACATATATACATACAAACAAATACACCATAATAGATTCCCCCAGCTAGCTAAAAGAGGGGTAAGTACCCTAGGAATACCACAGAGGGGAAGGAGGGTGGGTAATCCTGACTGCAGATGCATACCTATCGGACATCTACATTTATGGTAGGTACAAAACTGTACTATGTCCTTCAAGGATGCATCTGCAGTCCTAACATATGGGTAGAATACCATAGCCAAACTGGGGGAGGAGGCACTAAGATAAAGATGGTGTAGTTAAGATCCCTTGCAAAACAGCAGTTGCAAAACCTGCTCAGGATCTGGAGTATAAAGGAAGATTATAATGCTTGGCAAATGTATGCACGGAGCTCCAAGTAGCAGCTTCTAAAATGTCTTTGGTAGCCACACCTCGTAGGAAAGCTGTAGTGGTGGCTGTAGCTCTTGTGGAGTGAGGCCTGATGTTTTCAGGAGTTGTCTTTCCATGAAAAGAGTAGCAAAATCTAATGCAATTTCCTATCCATTTTGAGATTGTCTGTTTTGAAATTGCTTTCCCTTGCACTCCTGTTGCATATGCTACCAGAAGCTGGTCAGTTTTTCTGTTGGTCTTAGTTCTGTCCAGATAGTAGCGTAATTGTCTGTGCACATCCAAGGTATGTAGCAGTCTTTCCCCCCTGTTCTGTGGGTTGGGGAAGAATGTAGGTAAATGAATCGCTTGGATCAATGATACCCTGGAGACCACTTTTGGCATAAAAGTAGGATTAGTTCTCAGAGACACTCTATCCTGATGAAAGATAAGGAAAGGCTGTACTGCCATTAATGCCTGTAACTCAGATACCCTTCTTGCTGAAGTGATTGCTAGCAGAAAAGCAGTTTTCCAAGATAAGAACTGTAAGTCTGCTGTTGCTGCTGGTTCAAAAGGGGGAAGTGTTAATTTCTCCAGCACAAAGTTGAGATCCCATGTAGGTAAAGGTGGTTTCCTTGGAGGCCTTACATTTTTGATTCCTCTCAAGAACTGCCTGAGTAGAGGATGAGAGAAGACAGGAGGATCCATGTTGTACTCTGCTGAAATTGCTGATGCATGAATCTTAATGGAGGAGTAGGACAGGCCTTTGTGGAACAGTTCTGCTAAGTATTCCAGGATGTGTGCTATGTTTGCCAATGAGACATTTTCTCCCTTTGCTGCACTCCAAATGAGGAATCTTTTCCATTTGGCTGAATAAGTTTTCCTTGTGGAGGGTCTGCGAGCCTCCAGGATAATGTCCTTAACCCTCTGAGATAAGTCTGGTTTATTTTGTTTTATGCAATATTCCAAGCAGCTAGCTGCAGTGTTTTCAAGTTTGGATGCAGGGTCTTGTAGTTGTTCTGTGTTAGACGTAAGGGACATAGAGGTAGAGGCCATGAGTGAGTCCGAGACATGCTTCTCAGTAGCGGGTACCGATGTTGCCTTGGCCAGTCTGGAGCTATCAGGATTACCTTTGGCTGTTCCTCTCTGATCTTCAGTAGGACTTTGTACATCAAAGGAAGAGGTGGAAATGCATATGCTGTCAGGTTTTTCCAGCTGAAGGAAAGGGAGTCCACCCTCCAGGCAAGTGGGTGGTACGCTCTTGAGCAGAATTTCTTCAATTGGTGGTTGTGTGGGGAGGCGAACAGGTCTATCTCTGGCATTCCCCATTTCTTTGTTATGGTTTTGAAGATATCTGGATGCAGCATCCATTCGTGAGCATCCGTGGTAGTTCTGCTTAAGGTGTCTGCTAGTGAATTTCCTTTTCCTGGTACAAATCTGGCCTGTAGTTGAATGTTGAGATTCAGGGCCAAATTCCACAGTTCCATTGCCATCCGGCATAGAGGATATGAGTGTGTACCTCCCTGTTTGTTGATGTACCACATGACTGTGGTATTGTCCGTCCTTATCAGCAGGTGACCTTGTTGGAGGAATGGTCTGAATGCCTGGATTGCATGTTTCACTGCCAGCATCTACTTTAGATTTATGTGTAGATTCAGCTGGTCTTGGGTCCATAGGCCTTGTATACACTTGTCCTCCATGTGTGCCCCCCAGCCTAGGTCTGAGGCGTCTGTGGTGATGGTCTGGCTTGGATGTGGTTTGTGGAAAGGCAATCCTCTGTTTATCTGACAGGCCTGAGCCCACCACAGGAATTCTTTTTCAGGCATGGAATTATTGGAATCTGGGCTTCTAGACTGTGCCTGTGTTGAGACCATACATTCCTTAGGTACCATTGTAACTTTCTCATATGCAGCCTGGCATGCGGGATCAATATTATGCAGGATGCCATGTAACCCAGGGCTTGCAGGACTTTCCTTGCAGTAAGCTGAGTTTGTGTTGTTAATGTCATGAAATAGACTGGTAGTTGCTTTTGTTTTTCTTCTGTGAGAAAAGCCATCTGAGTGGTTGTATCCAGTTCTGCACCCAAAAATGTTATCCTTTGGGATGGCACTAGCCTTGACTTTTGAATGTTGACTGTGTATCCCAAGGCTTGCAACAGTTGTATGACATTTGCCAAATCTTTTGTTAATTTTGTCTTGTTGTCCGCTTGTATTAGGCAGTCGTCCAGGTATGGGTAAATTTGAATTCCCTGAAGTCTGCAATGAGCAATTACTGATGCCAGGCATTTCGTGAATACTCTGGGCGCAGTAGATAAGCCAAAGGGCAATGCTGAGAATTGATAATGCTCTGATCCTGCAAGAAATCTGAGGTGTCTTCTGCAATCTGGTCGTATAGGGACGTGCAGGTATGCCTCCTTGAGATCTAGAGTCACCAGCCAAGACTCCTTGCCCAGCATGGGAAGAAGTTGCTGGAGGGTCAGCATTTTGAATTTTGGAACAATGAGGTATGTGTTCAGTGTGGACAAGTCGAGAATAGGTCTCCATTGATTTTCTTTTCTTGGCACAAGGAATAGTCTGGAGTAAAATCCTTGGCCTTGTTCCATAGGTGGTACCTTTTCTATAGCTCTCATCCTTAGTAAGTTGTTGATTTGTTTTTGGGCCTCTGTTTTTTGGCTTGGTGGAAGGTTTGGCATTCCTCTCTTTTTTGGTAGACAGTGGAAGTGAAACCTGTAGCCCTTGTCTATTGTTTGTAAAGTCCATCTGTCTCCTGTAATGCAATGCCAGTTGTCGGAGAATAAGGCTAGCTTTCCGCCCAAGGGTGCTTCCAGTTGTTCCCTGGTAGGTGGAACCAGAGCCAAGTCATTGCGTCTGTCCTGTGGAAGTGGTTGTATTTGCAACTGTGGCAGCACTTCTCTGGTTGGCAGGTTGCCACTGACGTCCCCTGTAGGCACCCCTAGATTGACCTCTGCCTCTTGGGCGTCTATTTCTGCCTCTCTGTGCTCTGGAGGTGTCTGGACAGGACCAATTCTTCGAAGGCCAATTTCTGCTAAACCTTGGAGGTTGGACCTGTAAGAAATCCTTGACTGTTTGGACAGATTTTGCTTTTTCTTCCACTTTCTTTAATACCTCCTGTGCAGGGGAGCCAAACAAACTTTGTTTCTCCATAGGAGCATATAGGAGTTTTGACGTAACATGGTCTGGTAAGGATTGCTCTTTTAACCAGGCATGCCTTCGAATCACTGCTCCAGTCATAGCTGATCTAAAGGAAGCCTCCAGTGCATCATAGCCACATTTTAAGAAATGATTACTGACCTGCTGAGAGTTATGTACCAAATCCTGAAGGGACTTGCGGTCTATAGGTTCAGGAGAGGACAGTTTTTTATTTAGCTGGTCTAACAAAAATTCCTGGTACTGAATCATGTGGAACTGACAGCTTAAGGCCCTGGCCGAAAGAGTAGCAGATGTATAAACCTTTTTACCCCATCTCTCTAATGCCCTAGATTCCCTTTCAGAGGGAAGAGGGTTTTTGGCAGAGGCAGCTGCCACACCTTTAGGGCCCTGTGAAATGGTTTCTGGGTCTGCAACATGAGCCTTACACAAGTGGTAGTGTGTGTCCGGGACCCTGTAATATCTGTCAGGTTTGGCAGGGGCCAGAGGAAGAGAATCAGGGGCAGTACTGGCATCATTATATGCATCATCAACAACTGATAGTACTGGAGGAATGGCTAAAGGCCTGTGCTGTGTTAAGTGTAAAAAAGTCCTTAGCCTTTTCCTTGAATCTGAAAAATCCTGGCCCTGCCATTGGAAGTGTTCCCTCATAGAGTGTAGGGTTTCCCCAAAAGAAAATTCTTCAGGAGGAGAAGCAGAAGGAATGGAGTCTTCTGCATCAGAATCCTCATAAGGAGAATATGGGCCTTCCTGATGGTCTGAAATATCTGAGTCATCCGAGGAATAGTCTGTAGAGACAGGTTCAGGGGGTTCAGTCCTAGGCCTCTTATCTGGAGGAGGTTGAGAGGCCCTGTCTGGGCGAGGTTGGGATCCTCTGATCAAAGAAATAAGGTCCTCAGCCAGGCTGAGTATCTGGGAACTAGAGGTAGGCCCGTGGGAGGGAGTTTTTGTAGGTAAGGCCTTAGAAGATTTAGCTGCTTTAGCCCTGGAAAAGGCCTTGATAGACATAGAAGCAGGGGGTCTGCAGCCCCACGTGCAGGGGTAGAAATGTCTAAAGGAATAGTGTCTGACAAATCCTGGGTGCCTGCTTCTGTAGCAGTAATTTCAATAGCAGATTCAGCCATGCTCTGTGAGGCCTCGGTTATCAGAGGCATGCTTTCGGCCGAAGGAAGAACCGAGGACTCTGTTTCAGCCGAAACCGAGACACTCGCGGTTGGCCTAACCGTGGTTTCAGCCGAAACCGCGGACCGTGAGTGTCGGTCCTTTTCCTTGCACTTTTTAGCTAATTGTGTAGTCGGAGTCTCCGACGGCATTTTATATGCAAAAGCGGGACCAAAAACTCCTCTGCAAACTCCGACCGACGTCTAAGCGTCCGTCGGTTGAAGGAAGCACAGGCTAGACAAGCTGATACGTCGTGGTCTGGGCCTAAGCAAGGAAGGCAGTAAGAGTGGAAATCCTTATGAGGTATTTGTTTCCCACAAGTTAAACAATTATTTACTTTGTCTGACATCGGCTGAGGCAAGAAAGAGTCCCCAACGGGGTACTTAGCTTTTTTAGAAGTCTTCGGTAGTAGAAATCTCTGGATCTGACCGACCGGCACTTGCGAACAGCTTCTGCTTCGGGCACCGCGCGGCAAGAAAGACTGAGGAAAATGGTGTTGGCTGATGCCTTTATACCCCAGCAGCTATGACGTTGGGTGAAGTGCGACATCAGCCGAGGCCAGACCCAGACTTTGGAATCCGGCCGACCGAAGGGCTGCCTGAGGCAGGACAACCCATATGTTAGGACTGCAGATGCATCCTTGAAGGACATCTTCAGAGACCAGCTCCAATACCGAGAGCTGGCTCCGAATCAAAGGTACTCTCGGTTCCGATGTCTGTGGAACCGATGACCCTCCTTCTGAAATGTTTACCTTTTTGTCACTTTGTCTGAAGATTTGGATTTTGAGGATTTGGAGGACGTACTAGTACTCTCTTGGCTACTCAACACCTCGGAAAAAGATTGCTGTAGCAATCCCCCGTCTATAAGTTTCCTCCTTCTCTCCAAGAGGACTCTTGAAGAAAAGGAGTGGCAAGTGCTGCAGGTGTCTTGGAGGTGTTTAGCCCCCAGACAGTAGACACACTGAATGTGTCCGTCAGTGACGGACATTTTCTGCCCACAATCTGGGCATTTTTTAAATCCCGATTTAGGATGGGATTTCTCCTTCTCATCCGACATATTTAAATAAAACAAAGAATAAACTGCAAAAGGTAAAACAGTAAAGTCCTTTCACTTGTAAGGATCCACAAACAACTAAGCCCAATACGGGCACTATCTATAACAATGTAACTAGAGATTACAAAAATAAGGCTAAAGAGGCCCACAGAAAAAAAGCCTGACTATTATAAAGATTAATCAGAGTAAATAGGGCTAAAGGCCCACACAAACGAAGAAGCCAACAAGGCACTAACTTTTGAACTATTTATAACTATAGAAACTATAGATTATATACTGAAAAGACCTAATACTAACACACACTATTTTTTTAAACAAAAAGGAGAACTTTTTAAATTGACTTGCTGTTATTTTTTTCAAAAATGATCCGAGCTAGCTGGATCACCGAGATCTCTCTTGCCGCGGCAAACTAGATCTGGGGTAATTCCAGCAGTGCATTGTGGGATAAGGGGCTTGGTCTCAAGCTACTGGCAAACCTTGAGCTTTGCTATCAGCCATGTCGGAGCAGAGGATCAGCTCCGAACCCATCAGTGAGAATAGGATCGGCTCCGAACCCATCAGTGAGAATAAACGGCAAGATTTAACAACTTCACATTTTGATTTACGGTACTGAATGCAAAAATAAAGTCTTTCAAGAACAATTCTGAAGCAACTTTCAAGAAGAAATAAGGGTTTGTCCAAAGGCCCGTTCAGTCCATATGAAAGAATACAGTTCTCTCCAACAACCCATCTATGAGGTTAGCGGGCTCAGGGCATATAAACAAGGAGCTACAATATAAACCATTTTTCAGTGTCCCACCTAAAAACTGTCAAGTTTGGATTTCAGTAGAACTTGTTCATATATTACTTATGAAAACACCTCTTGTTTTCTGAGTTGTACTTGTACTTCAAATTTCTTATATTGTCCCCATGCTGAACTGCTTAACAAAACACACTAGATATGTGTTTCTTCCTGCTTGCTTCTGACAGCATGGCATCTGACTATGCAATACAGTCCTTATAGTAACTTAGAAATGAATTATTGGACGAAAGTTATTTTCCACACAATATTACTTGCTTTTATCACTCTTCCTGGCCACTCCAAACCAGACAAATATACTGAAAATAAGACAGAAAAATGGTTGAGTAACACCAGACAACTCTTTCCTCACCCATTCTATCTTACCCTCAAGGCATTACTGTTCCTCTTACACACTGCCTGTCTCTCTCAATAGCTCTCTCTCGCTCCTTGGTCAGCTGGTGATGTCTCATCCTTCTCTGACTCTTCGACCTCTCGCCTCCATGCTGCCTAATTCCATGTAGTCTTCCCCTGCATCAGCATTCCTGACCATAAATCAGTCTAACCCCTTCTCTGACACTACTGTTTTTTAGTGGGGAGTACCTGTAGATCTGTGTGTGTGTGTGTGTGAGATATTCCTTTAAGAAGCTTTCCAGTGAGTCAGTAGTGAATATATGTACTGAGCACATGCAAGCAAGAGTGCCATTTTGAGTGAACAGCAAGTACGTAGTTAGTCAGTTAATTTAAGTTCAATGTTCCTGCCATCCATCCTGATGTATTTGTATACAATAAAATACTTAAACGAACACCCAAGCCTCAACGTCTTCTTAATGCACATAAGAAGAGTGACATGGTGTCACAATGGGATCCAGAGTTACAACCATGAATATATAGGAGTGGATCATGCCTACTGCTCTAACAACTCACAAAACAGGTCAGAAACCAATTCCGGGTACTAAAACTTGCTTAAATGATTTATTTTGCTATAAATATAAAACAAAGCACTCAGAACACTCAAAATTAATTTCTTATTAAATGAAATATCTGAAACTGTGACATACTGATAAAAATATTCCAAATAATTACAAAAATATTTGAAGCAATATTTGAATCGCATAAAATGTATAAAAAAGAGAAAGACAGTATTTTTTTGCTATGTGCAACTTTTTCGCATTAACTAAAGCTATTCAAAATATCTGAAGTGTACAAAGTGCTTGCAAGTGTCTGCAATATTAAAGTGCAGTTATTTTGCAAAGTAAAGTTGTTTCAAAGAATATTTAGCAAAGTACAGTTATTTCATATTTCGCAGAGTACAGTATTTCGAAGAGTTTATCGTGCATTTGAATATTACAAGTACCTGGTGTGTGTGAATGTTCACACATAATTACAAGGGCCATTTTGCATTGTGTTTTACTATAATCTGTGGGCATGGCGGAAGGGTTTCGCAGACCCGCACTGCTTGTGTTTGATAACAATATTGCAGAAAATGTGTTTGAGCAGGAATATGATATTTTCATACAAGCTGCTTTTCTGACAAAGATGCATGGACAAAAGCATTTATTCTGTTTCATTTAGCTGGTTCAGAGGCCATTGAAAGACAGTATTCAGTTGTGTATGCACCTGCTGTGTTTGCAGGGGAGGGGGATGACCACCGTATAGTGGTACTGGCTGAAACAAGGGAAGACCATGAATGCTTAAAACGTAAATTTAGAGAAATGTATAACCCCAAGTGAATGTTACAATGGAAAGGCACTTATTTTACACAAGGGATCAAAGGCCTGGTGAAGCTTTTGCAGCATATATAACTGACTTCAGAAATGAAGCTATAATGTGCAGATTTGATTTGAGAGATGAGCTGATAAAGAAAGTACAGTTTTGTACCTACCATAAATGTAGATGTTCGAAGATCCACATTGCTGCAGTCCTTACACTTGGGTAGTCCGCTGTCCTCGGTCGGCCCGAATATCAAAGTATAAGGCTGACGTCGGTCAAGGCGCATTAGACTGACATCAGGACGTCAGGGTACAAATGCGCATGACCGACGTCATATCCTCAGTCTTTTCTTGCCCCAGATGTCAGAAGACCCTAACAAGAAAGGTCAAAACCCAAAGACAACAAACAACCAACCAACCACCCTAGCAGTAATAACATGTACAATATATACAATATACACAATATTTACAATCCAACCCACACAACCGTCTCTAACTACAGAGGGGAAGGAGGGAGGGTAAATTGGACTGCAGCAATGTGGATCTTCGAACATCTACATTTATGGTAGGTACAAAACTGTACTATGTTCTTCATCTCACATTGCTGCAGGCCTTACACTTGGGTAGAATCCCAAAGCAGAGGTAAGGGAGGATGGCACAACTATAAAGAAGCAGGAGCTGCCAAAATGCCCTGTAAAACAGCAGTGGCAAAACCAGCCCTAGATTTAGAGTACAGTGGAAGGTGATAATGCTTAGAGAAAGTATGCACTGAACTCCAAGTAGCTGCCTCCAAGATATCTTTTGTGGCCACCCCCCTTAAAAAAGCTGTTGAAGTGGCAGTAGCCCTAGTGGAATGAGGCCTAATCCCAGCTGGAACCTCCTTGCCATGATGGGAATAACAGAAAGCAATGCAAAACCCAATCCACTTAGAAATAGTCTGTTTTGACACAGGCTTGCCCTGAGAACTCAAAGCAAAAGAAACAAATAACTGCCGAGACTGCCTGAACCCTTTAGTTCTGCTCAAATAATATCGCAACTGCCTGTGTATATCCAAAGTGTGCAAAATCTTTTCCCCTTTATTTTGGGGGTTTGCATAAAAGGTAGGCAAATGAATAGTTTGGTTTAAAGCCACACTAGAAACCACTTTAGGCATAAAGGAAGGATTAGTACGCAAAGATACCCTATCCTTATGGAAAATTAAGAAAGGCTCAACTGCCATAAGGGCCTGTAATTCAGAAACCCTTCTCGCAGAAGTAATGGCTAACAAAAAAGCAGTCTTCCATGATAAATATTTCAACTCAGCAGTAGCTGCAGGCTCAAAAGGTTGTAGAGTGAGTTTCTCCAACACAAAATTGAGATCCCAAGCAGGAGTAGGAGCTCTCCGTGGGGGTCTTATATTCCTTGCCCCTCTAAGGAATTGCTTAAACAAAGGATGAGAAAACAATGGTGGGTCACAATCATAGTGAGCAGAAATTGCTGCAGCATGAATCTTAATAGAAGAGAAGGACAAACCTTTGTCCAATAACTCAGTAAGATATTGAAGAGCCACACTTAAATTAGGCTTAGAAACATCAAATGCTTTTGCTGCACTCCAAAACAAAAATCTCTTCCATTTATCTGCGTACACTTTCCTTGTACTAGGCCTTCTGGCCTCCAAAATAACATTCAAAACTTGTTGTGGAAGCTGAAACCCTCCAGGGTTTAAAATAGAATATGCCAGGCTGTCAGGTGAAGAGAGTGAAGTTTGACATTGAGTAAATGACTGTTCTCCTGAGACAGCAGGTGTGGAATCGAAGGTAAAGGCCATGGAGGCTCCCGTACCAGACTTCTCAGTAGTGGGTACCAATGCTGTCGAGGCCAATCTGGAGTTATTAAAATCATCTTTGGCTTGTCCTGTCTGACCTTCAGAAGTACCTTTGGGAGGAGAGGCAGAGGTGGAAAGGCATACACATGAAGATTGCTCCAATTGAATGAAAGAGCATCCACTTTCCAAGCTGTGGGATGAAACCTTTTTGTGCAAAACTTTGGCAGCTGGTAGTTTAGTGGAGAAGCGAACAGATCTATGTCTGGAGTTCCCCATGACACTGTCAATTTCTGAAATACGTGAGGATCCAATTTCCACTCGTGGGGATCCATAATTTGTCTGCTCAAAACATCTGCTAAGGAGTTCTGTGCTCCCGGCAGAAACCTTGCCTGAAGATTTAGCTTTAAACTGAGAGCAGTCTCCCACAAAATCATTGCTTGTCTGCACAGAGGATAAGAATGTGTTCCCCCTTGCTTGTTGATGTACCACATGACAGTTGTGTTGTCTGTTAGAATCAACACCTGCCCTGGAAGAAGTAAATCCTTGAAAGCTATTAATGCAAATTGGACTGCTAACATCTCCTTCAGGTTGATATGTAGATGTAGAAGTCTGGCAGGCCACGTGTCTTGTATCCACTTTCCATTTAGATGAGCTCCCCAAGCTTTGTCTGAGGCATCTGTCGTTAGAATCTGACTCGCCTCTGGCCGGGTCACAGAGTCCCTTGTTTAGGTGACATTCCTGAGCCCACCACAAAAATTCCTTTTGAATGCAAGGTATTATCTGAATGACAGTGTCCAGATCCTGGCAGTGCTGTGTCCATACATTTTTGAGATACCATTGTAGCTTCCTCATATGCAGTTTGGCATTGGGAAGCACCAGAATACAAGATGCCATGAACCCCAAGGCTTGAAGGACTGTCCTTGCAGTCAGCCTGGACTGATGAGACAATTGATGGAAGTAAAGAGAAAGATTCTTTTGTTTGTCCGGGGTCAAAAAGGCCATCTGGGATGCTGTATTCAGTCTCACACCCAGAAAGCACATGTCCTGAGAGGGTACTAGACTGGACTTTATTTCGTTCACAGAATACCCCAGGCATCTTAGCACTGCTATCACATAGTGAAGATGATGAAGAAGTTCGTCCTTTCCTTGAGCAAGAATCAGGCAATCGTCCAAATAAGGATAGATCTGTATTCCTCTTAGCCTGAAGAAAGCTATCACTGGAGCCAGAACCTTCGTGAATACTCTGGGCGCAGTAGATAAGCCAAAGGGCAATGCAGAGAACTGATAATGAGAAGTCCCAGCCCGAAAACGTAGATACTTCCTGCAACTTAGCCTGATAGGAACATGAAGGTAAGCCTCCTTGAGATCCAGAGTCACCATCCAGTGATCTTTGACCAGCAGAGGTAAAAGCTGTTGTAACGTCAACATTTTGAACTTGGGAATGTCCAGATAAGTGTTGAGGATAGATAAATCCAAAATTGGTCTCCACGTGTTCCCCTTCTTTGGCACTAGGAACAGGCGAGAATAAAATCCTAGGCCCACTTCTGACAGAGGGACCGGTTGTATGGCTCCTATTTGGAGCAGCAGAGAAATCTGTTTGTGAGCCTCTATTCTTTGCTGAGGAGGAACGTCTGGCATGCCTTTGAAAGGAGGCAAGGTATGGAAATAAAACCTGTAACCTTGGTGTATGATATCCAATACCCATCTGTCTTGGGTAATTAAACTCCAATTTTCCTTGAAAAGTGCCAACCTTCCTCCCAAAGGTGCTGCCAGACGAGAAGGCTCTGGCAGCTGAAAAGGTAGGTCATTGGGTCTGTTTACGAAAGGACTGACCCCTGCCCTCCCCCGAAGACTGTGCAGGTGAACTCCCTGTTCTAGGCCTGAAAGAGCCCTGAGCTCTGCCTCTACCACGTCTAGACCTACCCCTAGACTGGGAATCATAAGAAGGATACATCCACCCCTTGGAAGGCCAATTTCTGCTAAACTTCGGAGGCTGAACCTACAAAAAATCTTTAACAGTCTGCATAGACTTAGCCTTGTCTTCCATTTTCTTTAAGACTGCCTCAACAGGTGAACCAAACAACACATCAGATTGTAAAGGAGCATCTAAAATCCTTGCCTTGACATGATCAGTTAAATTCTGATCCCTCAACCAGGCGTGCCTGCGAAGAACTGACCCAGTGGCCGCTACCCTAGACGAGGCCTGTACAGCATCAAAACCACATTGCAAAGAATGCTTACCCACTTGTTCAGAGACATGTACCAAATCTTGTAACTCTTTACACTCAATACCTTCCGCCAGAGCATCTACCTTAGACTTCAATTGAGAAAGTAGATAATTTTGGTATTTCAACATGTGAAACTGGCAATTCAGAGCCCTCATAGCTAGGGTGGAAGAAGTATAGACTTTCTTTCCCCATCTATCCAAAGCCCTGGCCTCTTTATCTGGAGGAACCGGATTTTTAACAACAGAAGCCTTAACACCCTTAGGCCCCTGACTAACAGTTTCTGGGTCCGCCCTAGGACTCTTAAAAAGATACTTATGAGCTTCAGGTACCCTATAATACCTATCCGGCTTAACAGGAGCAGGAGGCAAAGAATCAGGATTAAGAGAAGCCTCTGCAAACACATCCTCCACAACATCCAGAACAGGAGGTATAGCCAAAGGCCTATGCTGGGGTAAAAACAAAAATTCCCTAAGCCTTTTCCTGGAATCAGAGAAATCCTGACCTTCCCACTTAAAATGCTCCCTCATGGAATGAAGAGTCTCTGAAAAAGAAAAATCCTCAGGAGGAGAAGCAGAAGGAGTAGAATCATCCACATCAGAATCAGAATAAGGAGAATACTCCTGCAAGTCTTCAGCCGAAGACTCTGAAACATCTGAAGCCTGCTCAAAACTTCCCAACTCAGGTTCCACCCTAGGCCTCTTATCAGGAGGGGGCAAAGAACCTCTAATCAAAGTAATCAAGTCTTCTGCCATTTTAAGCATATGCTTCTTGGGCACAGATCCTGAAGAACTAGGAGTGACACCAACTGAAGCTAAACCTGGCCTGCCTCTGGGAGAAGCCTTGGAAACAGAAGGAGAAGGCCTAACCACCCTAGGAAGGGAGGGGAGTACAGTAACGTGAGAAGCCCCTTCAGCCTGACCTGCCTCCTGCGAGGCCCCATCCTGCAATAACAAGGTCTCCCCCTGGGACTCCAGAGAAACCTCCGGTGGAACCACCGGCTCCACCGACACCTCTAAAGAACCGGCGTCCGGTACGGACGACTCGTCTTGCCTGGGCTTAGCTGCTTTATCCTTGCGCTTCTTCGAAGAAGCGGGCGTCGGAGCATCCGACGGCATATTATAATTGCACCGCTTCCCGAAGACTAACCTGGCACAATCTAACCTCCTCTTAATAGTGCGCTTATTGAATCTAGCACAAAAGCGACACCCAACAACGTCGTGCTCAGGCCCTAAACAAGGAATACACAAGGTATGATAATCTCTATGCGGTATCTGTTTCCCACAAGAAATACAGTTATTCACTTTTTCTGACATCCAGTAAACCACTGAGGCAAGAAAAAACTAAAATATTCCCCAACGGGGTACTTAGCCAACTTTGACTCGGTCTGAAACTCCGAATTCGAAAAATTTCAGAACGCCGAACGGCACTTGCAACGCTGCTTCTGCATCGGACCATGCGGCAAAAAAGACTGAGGATATGACATCGGTCATGCGCATTTGTACCCTGACGTCCTGATGTCAGTCTAATGCGCCTTGACCGACGTCAGCCTTATACTTTGATATTCGGGCCGACCGAGGACAGCGGACTACCCAAGTGTAAGGAATGCAGCAATGTGAGATGAAGAACATCAGGCTTGTATGTGGTGTTAAAGATGACGCAGTGAGACACATTTTGCTTCGAGACAGTGATTTAAATAAGGCCATTGAGAGCTGTCAGATATACAAGCTTACAGAAACGCACACACGTATACTTACAAATGATAATAGCTGCAGAAGGCACAGTGATAAAGCTCATGTTGATAGTATGCAGCACATGGTTAAAAGAAACAGACCCAAGCACATGACAGCTACTGCAGGTCCTGTAACAGTCCCTGGTAAACCCAGAGTTTTTCCAGCAAATGCCAGAGCATGCTCAGTGAAGCATAAGGGCGAGTCAGCAAAGTCAAAACATTTGCTCCCACACAGTTTTACAGTCAACTGTCATAACTGTGGTGGAAATCACAAACCCAAAGCAGAAAAGTCCTTAGATTTTAGTCAGCAGTGTCACTCTTGCAATAAGTGGAATCACTTCAAAAGGTTTTGTAAATCAAATAAGGCACATTCTTTTATTAAAAGAGGCCCTTCCAAGAGACAAGTTGATCAATTAAAAAGCTGCAACCCTACTTTTTGTTGATGGTGTATCTGTGCTTGGTGAAACAGTCAATAGAGTAGATTTGTGGGCAAATAACAACATCTTTTGTACTGTTTGGATTAATGGGAATCCCATAGAGTTCAAAGCAGATACTGGCTCAAAGTGCAATGTTATGTCAGCAGTAAAGTTAGCTATTGTAAAAGTTGCAGAACAACTTGATTTGACAGTGTGCAAAACTTGTTGCTTACGGTGGTGAAGAGATTCAAGTAAGCCACAAGAACTCAGTCCGGCATACTGGCCCAAATAAAGGCAAAGGAAAATCGCACCAACAGATCCAAAGATATAAAAACTTTAATATGTACAACAAATGCACATCAGGTTAAACACTTTCATTCTGCACAGGGAACGTCATCAGAATGCTTAACCTAAAGTAACAGCCATTTAAATAATAACATCAATCAACTAATAAGGAATTCTATTGGTTCCTTGCAAAACAATGTTCAATTAAATATTCCTCCCCTAAAAACATTCATAAATGCAGTCAAAAATACTTCATAAACAAAAATAAAATTTACACTAATTTAATTGCACTCAAAACTTATAAAACATATATATAACAAAACTATTAAATAGATAACAAAATAATAAATAATGAATGGGCTAAACAGATCTCAATTTAATTCAAAGCTCTTCTTTTAAGGGCAGGTACAACGGAGTAGTGCTCATTTAAACCGGGGGAAGAACAAGCCTCCGTTCTTAACTGCCACATGAGCTCAGTTACTCTAATCTAGTTTCCCAGTCACCACCTCTATCAAATTTCCTGACCTTTTTCAGAACCCAAAACTTAAAACTAGATTCTAAGCACACTAATGAATGTTTACACAAAGCATTAGTCTCTTTACCTCTGCTGATGTTGTGTGTGTTTTGTTTTGCAACTGTTTTGCATATTATGTGGGTAAAACAGAAAGAAAACTGAAACAAAAAAAAAACATAATTTTGGATCTGTTGGTGCAATTTTCCTTTGCCTTTATTGGAGCCAGTGTGCTGGACTGAGTACTTTTGTGGACTATTGGTTTGTTTGTGGCTTACTTGGTTCTTTTCCACCTTTTTTTGGCTGTTTATTGGTGAAGAGATTCAAACCAAAGGCTCAGTGGTGCTTTCATTTTACTCTGCTGGGAAATGCTACGACTTGCAATTTTTAATAGTCAAGAGACACATGCAGTCATTATTAGGTCTCAGAGACCGTTTGAAAATGGGAATGCTTTCATTTAATAAAGAAATTCACCATGTAAGCCTATACGGCAACAGCTTAAATTTTGCCCAAACTATTGTGTGTGAGTATGCAGATATTTTTGCAAAAAACTAGGCAAACTACCAGTTGTGTACTCCATGAAGTTAGACCCAGAGGGTCAGCCTAGTTATCAGACCGGCACGGAAGGTTCCAGCAGCTATGCAGAGCATAGTCAAAGCCACGCTAGACAAAATGGTGAAGCAAGAAGTCATTTGTCCAGCAGAAGAACCTACTGAATGGATATCCTCCATGGTGGTAGCTCATAAGAAAAGCTCAGATGATATCAGAATATGCATTGATCAAAGAGATTTGAGCAAAGCATTAAAAAACATCACCATTTAATGTGCACAGTTGAAGAGGTTGCTGCTCTCATGCCAAACACCACTGTTACTTCTGTCTTAGATGCAGAGAGTTCATTTTGGCAAATTTTGCTTGACCGAAAATCTTCATTATTAACCACATTTGGTATGCCATTTAGAAGATACAGAATTCTGAGAACGCCATTTGGGATAAATTCTGCCAGTGAAGTCTTTTAGCGTGCGATGGACCAAATCTTTTTTCTGGCTATCCCTGATCTATTACAGTAGATGATATTCTAGTAGGTGGTAATGGTGAAGCCAAACATGACAGAAACCTCAAGAAAGTTCTGGAAAGAAAGTGAATCTTAAGCTGAATCTTCAGAAGTGCAAGTTCAGGCTATGAGATGTTACTTATGTTGGTCACTTGTTTATCAGTTCAGGCTTCTTCCAAGCAAACAGCAATTCTAGAGATGCCAGCTCCAGACAATGTTTAAGCCCTACAACATTTTCTTGGCATGGTCAACTATCTATGCAAGTTCACTCCAGATTTGAGTCAACTTTCAGCTCTCTTAGCTGAGCTGACAAGCAAAGATATAATTTGGTCATTGTCAGCACAGCAACAAAGAGTATTTGATGTCCTGAAACAGAAAACTGCTAACCCACCAACTCTCAGCCACTGTGATGTTCACAAACCAGTTACTCTTTCCTGTGATGCTTATAAGTTTGATCTAGGTGCAGTCATTCTTCAAGAGGGTAGACCAGTAGTCTATGCATCGAGAACTCTTACCCAAACCGAGATGCATTAAGCCCAGATGGAGAAAGAGGTTTTGGCTTGTTTGAAGTTTCATGATTATATTTATGGTCGACCCATCCAGATCGAAACTGACCACCAACCTCGTGTTACTATTTTGAGAAAGCCTAAGCATACAGCTCCAGGCAGACTGCAATGTATGATGCTCAAATTGCAAAAGTACAATTTCAATCTTGTCTATGCTAAAGGCAAACTTCTTTATATTGCTGATACCTTACACAGATCGCTCAGAAAAACCACAGAACAGCATAACAATAAGCAACTTGATTTTGAAGTCATGGAAGTGGGAAATTTTTCTTCAACACATTTTGATGAGCTCAGAATTCACACAGCTTCAGATCCAATTCTCCAGAAGCTCAACCACTTTATCAGTTGAGGATGGCCTTCTAAGCAATATTGTTAAACAGTAGAAGTGCAACCTTATTTTCCATACAGAGAAGAGATTTTGTCAGACAATGGTATCATCATGAAAGGTCCTAAATTGATTGTTCCAAAGTCCTTGCAACAAGAATATATTAAGAATATATTAAGATCTTGCATCCTTGCAACAAGCGTTTATTAAGATCTTGCATCGTGGCCACCCAGGAACTCATTCTACCAAAAAAGGGTAAGAGGTCTAGTATTTTGGCCTCCTATGTCAAGAGATATTAAGAAAGTACTTTCATCTTGTTCAGTACGTAACAGTACAAAGCCGTATCAAGAGAAAGAACCATTTCAGTTAAGCCAGATCCTGAACTACCTTGGTTGACAGTAGCCACAGATATCTTTGAGTGGAATGGTCAACATTATTTGTTAGTAGACTCATTCAAATTGGTTCGAGATTGACCTACTTCCCAATCTAATTTCCAATACTGTCATTACTAAGTTGAAAAGACATTTTTTCTGTCCATGGCAGTATGTACAGTTATTTCTGACAATGGTGTACAGTTTACTAGTCAGAAGTTCAAGAAATTTGCAGAAGAGTTGGACTTTGTTCATATTACGAGTAGTTCTGAATACTCTCAGTCTAACTTGGCTGAATCTGCAGTTCAAAGTGCAAAACAGCTATTAGAGAAATCCAGATTTGACAATACTGATGTTTTTCTCAACTTGTTAAATCTTAGAAACATTCTTTGTGATAAACATCTTGATTCACCAGAAAAAAAATGATAAACTGCACAATGACTTACAAGGCAGAAACTTTAATTAAAAGTATATAAAGCAAAAAAACAGAAACAAAAAAGTTAGCGCTTTCACAACTCAGAGGTCGCTTCATCAGACAGTTTGAAACACTTTACAGATACCTTTAAATGGCAGCAGAAACATTAACAGCGGATGTAATTGATTTAATTTTTCAAGGGGAACACTCAAAAATGAGAAAACATTTCATAAATCCTAGATGTAAACAATAAAATGACCTAACAAGAGTAATAAATGTAGATAAAAACATTCATAGATAGCAATGTTAATAAAAACTGCATATATCAAAAGAATATGTATAAAAGGTATAAATATATAAATATATGTACATATTGATAAAAATAAAACATTACCATTTATGTTTAAGCGGGCGTGTTTTTAGGAATGGTTTTAATAAGGACATATTGTTAAGGCCAGGGGATTTCTCTGCACGTAGCAGGAGAATCCAACTTTGTTCTGCAGCTTCAGTCAGATTTTCTAAATCACCTCCTCTAATAGATTTATCAATAATTTGCATCACCATAAATTTAAAAATATGTAAGTGATCTGTTTGTAGGACATGGGTTGCCAAAGCATTTGCTTCTTTTTTATTCCTGATGTCTCTATTATGTTCTAAAATTCTATCTTTGAGACATCTATTGGTTTTTCCCACATAATATGCATGGCATTTTTGGCAAAAAGCAAAGTAGACAAGGTTTTCAGTTTTACAATCCGCATAGAGGTGCAGTTTAATGTTGAAATGACAGACAGGGTGTGTATATGTAGCATTCCTATACATATGTTGACAGGCTGAACATTTTCTGCATGGAAAAGTGCCTGTCCTCATAGATAAGGGTTTAGCAATAGAGGCAGGTTTATTACAAAGATGTTGCTTCAAAGACATATTGTTTCTGAAAGAAAAAGAGGGGAGTGGTACCAACTTTATGTGCAAAATCTGGAATATCACATAGAATATTCCAGTTTTTCTTAATAATATCACAATATAAGATGTTCTTTGTGTTTCACTGTTGCAGCCATTACATTTGGGTAATCTGCTGGCAGGTTGCCCTCAGTTGGCCTGATTAAATACTAAGATGTTCTTTGTGTTTCACTGTTGCAGTCATTACATTTGGGTAATCTGCTGGCAGGTTGCCCTCAGTCGGCCTGATTAACAAAGTCTTGGGTCCTGTGTCGGTTGCTGTCCCTTCTTCAATGACGTCAAGGGTATAAAACATGCAGTCAACGCCGTTTTCATCAGTCTTTCTTGCCACGCGGTGCCCGAAGCAGTTCGCAAGTGCCGGTCGGCCAACTCCTGAAATTTTCGTTTTCGAGTTTCATAACCGAAGTCTTCAACCTAAAGCTAAGTACCCCATTGGGGAAACTTTTTCTTGCTCCTTACTGATGTCAGTAAAAGTTAATAATTGTATTACTTGGTTGGGAGGGTGGCCTAATGGTTGAGGCGTTTGCCTTACATACACAAGATACAGGGTTTGAGTTTCATAGGGGATAATTGGCTAGGCTTAAAATGGCTCTCAGGGGCAGTTAGCCTAGTACTAACCTATGAACCTATAATAGCAGTCAATATAACTAGAATACTGAAAGACAACTCTGAAAGTTTCCCTAGTCCTAGAAGGGGTACCAGACAGTTGTGACTCTTCTATTGAAGTACCATAATATGGTTTGCATCTGCCTAGTCTATGTGTCCAAGCTTCATTAATTGTCTTGTCTATGTCTAGCTCAGAATACCCCTGTTCTAGAAATTCCAATTTTAGGTCTGTGAGTGCTTTTCTGGCATCCACAACATCATTATACAGGCTAAGTACTCCATAGATTTGTCCTTTTAGCATATTTCTAGGAATATGCCATGGATGCATACTTCTTTTGTGTAGAAGGGTGTTTTTTCTTATAGTTTTTTGTAAATACTACTGGTAACTTTCTTAAGCTCAGATTTTCTGAGAAATACATCAAGAAACTCAATTTCACTAAAAGAATATTTGTATGTGAATTTCAAGAAGTCAGTAGTGTTATGCATGAAGGCAACATCATTTTTTAATTCCTCTGTATCACCTTTCCACAACATAAAGATGTCATCCACAAAACGCACATACCAAAGGATGTTATCACTGTACTTATTGCTGTCTGATAATATATAGAAGTATGCTCCCAGTATGCTAGAACTAAGTTGGAGTAGCTATTGGCACAAGCTGTGCCCATAGCCACACCAACCTTCTGGAAATATATTTCACTGCCAAAAATGAAGATGTTATTTTCAAGCACAATTTCCAATAATGTGCAGATCAACTTGGTTTTATTATCAGAGTAACAGTTATTCATAATCAAAAATTCCCTAATTATTTCAACACCTTTATCATTAGGAATACTGGTAAAAAGTGATTCGACATCTAGTGTAACGAAGAAGTAGTCACTATCAATAGTCAAGAGTCTGGTGTGCAATCTTTCTGTAAATGATTTTGTATCTTTTAAAATGGTGTAGCAAGTATCTAGTATAATATGTAAGTTGTTTTCTAAGAAACCTGAAAGTGGTTTGGTACACCACCCAGTGCCAGCTACAATAGGTCTTATAGGTGGCATATTCTTATTTTTATGAATTTTTGGTAGACCATAAATCATTGGAATTAGTGGACAGGAAACATCAAAGAACTTAAACAGATCTTTGTTAATAAGTTCAGTCATTAATAAATCAAACACTAAAAAGGACACGTTTTCCATGATACTATCTGCAATTGAATTAGAAATGTGCTGATATGTATTAACATCTTGTAACAGTGCCATCATTTGTTTAAGATATAACTCCTTGTCCAAAACTACTATTCCTCCACCTTTGTCAGCTGGTTTAATGACAATCGATTGCAAGTCTTTTAAATCATTTAAAGCTAAAACATCATCACTGGACATGTTATAAAAATTGCTTCTAGTCCCTGCTGTAACAGCTGTCTAAATTCAAGTTCACATACATTAATAAAGGATTGCACTACAGAATGAAAACCTGGACTAAATGTGCTAGGTTTCATATAAACATTTCCAGTGTTACTTGTATTATCAGAAAAAATAGTTTTCAATGTAAGATTCCTTCCTAATAGCTTTAAGTCTTTTAGCATAACTGCATGGTTTGCTCTCTTTGCAGGAACAAAGGAGGGCTCTTTATTTAGTAACAGCATCTGTTCTGTGCTGCTATTACTGCACTAGACTTCACTCTACATCTGTTTTTTGGACTACATCTTGATTCACCTGCTCAAAGACTTATGCCGAGACAAACCAGAACCACACTACCAATCAGAAGTAATTTAATGGTTCCATGTGCGAAGAACAATGAAGCAGTAAAAGCCCAACTGTTGAAAAAGCGTTTGCCCCAGAAGTCTTAATATGATAAAACCAGCAAACCGCTCCATTCTTTACAAAAAGGGAAGATAGTGAGGATGCAGACATCAAAAGGTTTTGATCGCATTGGATTTGTGAAAAGTTTGCATCAAGAGCAGAGGCTGTACATAATGGAATCACAAGGAAAGGAATTCAAATGAAATTGAAGGCATTTGTTACCAGTGTCCAAACCAGTGTTAAAGCATCTTGCCTGTGACAAAGACTCTAGTTCTCAGAGTGACTTGTCCAATGATGTTCTTCGTGTTTCACTGTTGCAGTCATTACATTTGGGTTATCTGCTTACAGGTTGCGCTCAGTCGGCCTGATTAACAAAGTCTTGGGTCCTGCGTCGGTTGCTGTCCCTTCTTCCTTCATGGACATCAGGGGTATAAAACATGCAGCTGACGCCATTACATCAATCTTTCTTGTAGTGCGGTGCCCAAAGCAGAAGCAGTTCGCAAGTGCCCGTTGTCAGACTCCTGAAATTTTCGTTTTCGAGTTTCAGAACCGAAGTCTTCAACTAAAGCTAAGTACCCCGTTGGGGAAACTTTTTCTTGCTCCTTACTGATGGCAGTAAAAGTTAATAACTGCATTACTTGTGGAAAGCAAATACCTCATAAAGATTTTCATTCGTACTTTATTCCTTGCCTAGGCCCTGACCACGAATTACCTTGCTGTTGGTTTTGTGCTTTATTTAATCAGCACACTATCCGTCGTCGGTAAATTTTCACCTCTAAATATTTCGGTTCTCAGTTTAATTATCCAGAAATGTCGTCGGTTAGCCATCCAACTACTGGGATTCTGAAAAAACGCAAAGATAAAGACAGAGACAGGCCGCCGAGGACCAAAACTGCCGACGGCGCTTCTCCTAAGCCAGTCGCCAGTTCGCCGGTAATCAGTGAGGCACTTTCGCAACCCCTGATACCTGCTACGTCTGATTCGCAGGCCTCTACTGAGACCCATTTTGAGTCCGGTATGCCGCGAGATGCTTCAACTATGCCTGTTCAAAAGGACATTCCATCAGCAATCCCCATTCCTGAGAAAATTCCTGAGACTACTCAAGCAGAACATCCCCCAGTGATTGTCTCTGTTGCTAAACCCACTCCTATTACGTCACAAGATCAGGTTGCATCTCGAAACCTACTTCCAGATACACAGCAACCTGGACATGACTTCTATTTTTTTTCTTTATTACTGACTGTATAACTTGCTTGCCTATTAAAATGTCATTGTTTACGTGAGACATCTCAGTAAAGAGGGAGGATGTAGATCAGTGTGTGTGATATACCTTTAAGAAGCTTTCCAGTGAGTCAGCAGTGCATATAAATACTGAGCAGCTGCAACCAAGAGTGCCATTTTGAGTGAGCAGCCACAGTGTCAGCATGTAAGTATGTAGTCATTCGGTCAATTACATAATAAATTTAAGTTCAATGTTCCTGCCATCCATCACAATGTATTTGTATACGGTAAACTAAACAAACACCCAAATCTCAATGTCGTCTTAATACACATAAGAAGAGCGACAGTACCTTCTAAATGATTCTTCTTCCTCTCTGGGAGCTCTCTGATCAGTCATGCCCCTTTCCCTACCCATACTCCCACAATGGCTATCCACTAACCTTTTTAACCTCTCTATTGTCTTCTCTGTCTTGTCAGCCCTCCTCCTGGACTAAAAGTTGTAATGTACCTTACTATAATGTCAGATTTTCAGTGCTCAATCAGCAAACCAAGACGAAAAGCTGTCACTGTAATAATTTTCCCACTGTTAACGCTTTGAAATTTAGATAAGGAACAATGTTACCTTCATTGTTCCATATCTGAATTTCAAAACAGTTAGCTGGAAAAAACATTCCTCATATTCCTTATTTTAATATCGACATTTTAAGAGAAATTGCATCCTTCATTACAAGCTTTTTCCTGGCCCCAAAATGGAACTGGACAGGAAACAAGAGTACAACATCCCCTTCAGGAAGCACTGGAAACAGCCAGGGGGTTGGTGAGTTCAAGTCTATAGCACTGACCAAATATCCCCAGTGGTGTTACAATAATGTACGTAACAAACTGTGGCGTCCTACCTCTGGGCTAGTGATCAAGGAGCCTCAATCCTCACCACTGATACTGGTGGGGAACGTTCATGGTGAAAAAAAAGAGAGAGACACAGTATTTTTAGATGCAGCTCTCTGCACCAAGTACAATGTCCCTTAAGAGCACACAGAGAATGCACACTCCAGTCCTGGGGCTGGGCTTCCTCTTCAGGCACCAAATAAGACTCCCCATGGACCACTACAGAGCTAAGTCCTTAGCCAGGTACTCCAAGCCAAGTCCTCCACCACCATCTATGTGAAAGCAGTGCTCTCAGTGTGCCTGTTCAAAGTAGCTGTTACACGCCCTCTCTTGAGATTTGGATTTTCACTCACTTACTCACCTGGAAGGAAAATGGTACTCACCTGGGAAAGGCTGGCACAGCTTACTCGCTCTGACACCTGCAAGTGGACTATAAGGAAGATTTACTGCCACCAGAGCACCTGAAGCCAGCTGCTTTAAGGCTCTTACAAGGGTACCTCATTACACTTAGTAAAATTAATATTTGTACAAATGCTACTGTTAACCAAGAAGCAAGATAAGTACTCTCAAAGGTTAAATATTTTCTAACAGACCAGCCACAATGAAAGGTTTAGATATATTTAATAATAAATAATAAAAAACACAAAATACTGAATATCTATTTACAATAAACACTAGAGTTTCATTCACAGCAAATATTAAAAGCAGCACAGATGGAAGACTCACACAGATACAGAAAAAAACATTTAGCTAATGTCACAACATTTTCCTAACTGACTGAAGAATTAATGCTCCCTGGTTACTTACTAAAACAAGGGAAGATGAAGGTGGATGAGTGTCTTTTTTCAGGTCCCAAAAACACACCTCACATCTCTCACTAGTATTCAAATACAATTTCAGTACTGGCTATATAATTACACCACATCTGGTCACCTGACTTTGTGGTTCCAACACTACCCCCTCACTAATAATTGAGCCAGGATCTGGAACTGATGTGTCACAATACACGCACAGAAATTTAGTGAAGGTTTACTACAGTATCTGTAAACTGTAAAACAATCCCAACTGCCCTTCCTGCAGAAACTAACAAGCTATTCTCTGTCACCATTCAGACCTGTGAGATAAAATCTTTATGGCCTAAACCAAGTCATTTACTTTTAGGCTATTTTTCTTAAGGTTAGCTGGGCTGAGCTTAACCCCTTCCCTTCCAGAATCCTCTATTAAAATATATACATTTCATCAGTTGCAACAATGCAGTCTGACGTACTTTCTATTCTGTCCAGCAGGACCCACTGTTGATACATTTGTTAACACATGCAACTTTACAAATACATTATTTTAATACAAGCATCTGTACAAATCAGTTTGATATAAATGACATATAATTCTTTACAAAACACCAGCCAGATATGCTGGCATATGTTACACATGCACTGCCCTACTCCCTCTGGCACAGCTAGCACTACCTCACGTTATCACACAAACACTTTTTTGGCTGAGGAATACAGTCAGCAGTCCAAGACATACTGAAATACTATTGAAAAGCATCACTATAGGGCTGCAGGCCTAGTTCTAGTATCACCCAAGGAAACACAGGGTTACAAAATGTTACTCTTTAGACAGCACAGTCCTTCTTTGTGACAGCTGTCTTCTGCAAAAAAGAAGCACAAAATATGGCAAATGTACCAAGATTTTAGTACAAAAATATTTCATAAGCTCCTTTTAATATCTGCATAAAACAATTATTTTGAATTTAAAACACGTAAATATTATATGGAAAAGCATAAATAACTCAGATTCTACAGGAAGGAGCTATTATTTTGGCAAAAAAAACCTGGAGTTCAGCCTTTTGCACTGCTTGCAAGTAAGGTTGTCCCTCACAATCTTACAGTTCCATGAAAAAAAAAAGTCCCAATACAGGCATCTGGGGTTGATCATTGGCATAAAAGCTAAGGTGTTTACCTCACAGGCAAGAGATACATGGTTTGATTCTCACTAATAGGAAACTGGCTAGGCTTAATATGTTCCAAAAGGGTAGCTAGACTAGTACTACCCTATAAACCTATTTGAAAATGAGGCAACCCCATATGTGCAGCTTAAGGATTATTTTCCAGAATCTTGCTTGCACTGTGAACACTATATCCTAGTTATAACGGTTTTGTAAGTGTGAACCACAGACAAGGCAGCAGCTATAGCAGTGCACCCCTAGTGCAGATATTCTCCATTAGGACTAGGGAGGGACTTGCTAATAAGGGAATGACAATGTCAAAAACAGAAATAATCCAAAAAAAGGGAGTACTTGGTGCAAATAGTACTTGAAACCAGAAACAAAACACCAAGCTACAGTGGGCCAGTTCCAGGAGTACCATTTTATTAAACTTCTTCTTCTTCTTTCGGCTTTTCCCGGTTACGGGTTGCCACAGCGGATCACCTGTCCGCTCATGATTGGCAGTGGAGTTTTACAGTGTCGAGTTGCCAGCCCAGCGCCCAACCTTGCACAGAAGGCACACACACGCACACACTCACACATTTAGAGTGTCCAATCCACCTACAGCATTTCTTTGGGATGTGGGAGGAAACCGGAGCACCCGGAGGAAACCCACACGACCACAGGGAGGACATGCAGACTCTGCACAGAAGGCACCCCAGCAGAGGATCGAACCGGAGAACCTCTTGCTGTGAGGTGGCAACGCTAACCACTGCTCCACCGTGGCCACCACAGTACCATACCATTTTATTAAACAAATAAAAAAAAAAGAACATACACAAAAAAAAAACAAAAAAACAAAATCTATGTCAAAAACAGTTCTCAACCTAAGAAGACATGGTCTGTATCGAAATCCACTTGCCCTGCCTGCACTTGGCAACAGTTAAAAATAAGCTGATTAGTGTTCCTAACCACAGCTATCCTTCACAAGTTATGACTGACAGCCCCTCTCCTATGTTCAAAACAGCTTCTCCAGGTTTACCCTTTTCTGCGAAATACACTGACAGGTGTATGAACTGCTTCAAGGTAAAGTCACAAACTACCATGTGCATGAACTGATCTAATTCTTATGAAAAGCAACAATAGCTTCTTCCCAGGAGGTGTGCAACTAAGAGATTATTCTAACTGAAATAAAAGCTGCCATAAAGAGAACATTCTGATACAGGAAACATGCATCACAGAAGACGCACATTCAAAGGGAGGCAATATCAGCCTTCCCAGTGTAAAATTCAAGTTACACAGTAGGGGACAGTTATAAAAGGATAAGTGTAGATAAAGCATACTGCTATGAAAGAATTCCAGACAACTGGACTACCGCCCTTTCAGTCACAGGAGCAAGAAATACAAAAAAAAAGAAAAACAGAAAGAAGAATCCTGACACTGGAATGTCTTAATCTGGAACTGGACAAAGTCAGCAAGTAGTACAGGATGAAAGAAAAGTAATAAGGCCATCCAACTCCATTGCATAAAAAGAGAGAACCCTGATTGCAACTCAGATAACCAGAGTTCAGTTAGCAGCTGGGGTGCTGGAGGAGGTGGGAAGTGAAGTGAGAATGAGTGACCTATGTCAGCTTGTCTATCCCAGAGGGACTGCAAATCTTCATGCAGTCATGCTATGCCTTGGTGGAGACAGAAGTATGTCTCCTTGATTGTAGGCAGACTACTATAGAAACAAGAGGAGGCATGAGCAAGCTAATGTTATGACTGTTGATGCCTACATCTTCATGCTCGCATCAGTCAGTTAGGGTTTCCATTCCCCAAGCCCTAAATCCTCACCTCTAGTAACTTATATGATGCCTACCCACCTGGCTCTCATCTCTCTTATGGGAGAGAACAGCAAATCTTACCGGGAAGAGATGATGAAGCTGTTCTCTTCCTGGAGAGGAGGACCCACCTATAGAGTCACACAGGGATTCTGTTAGGGCCCCTGTCTCCCAAGGATATTGAAAGGGGATGGGGGGGGGCAGGAATGCTCTAACTTGAGGCATGGACACTGACCAGTGGAAGGAAGTAATGATGGTAAAAAATAGAGGAAGAAAACAAAAGATTAAGGTTATCTGCTATCCATAAGAATACCCCATCTCAGTTTAGCTCATAAGATGGCAAGATGGCTGGTTTCAAGGCAGTCAAAATAAGCAAAGATAGTTGAACAACACCCTATAAACCTGACTACTGTCCCAACTTCAAAAGTCAGTTGTGCAGTTTCAGCATCTCTAGTTCAACCCATGTCCTGTATAAGAAAGTCTAGTAATGCAGGGAGAGGGTGGAACAGAATCTGGGCCAGCTACTGGAGCAGAGGATGCTGCAACAAGAATCATGATCTCTCTCTCTCTGCAACTTCAGAAGGACTGACTGAAAGCCTTTTTTCAGTGGGAAGGTATAAACCAAACTCCTAAAATAAAACAGGGGCAATGTGCCTTGGCAAAGTGCCACAGGACCTAGTGCTCTTGTCAGTAAAAACTGTGGCCACTTTACACTGTCTCGATTTGTGAAGAGGTCTATTTTGGGTCACCCCAACCCAGAAGCTGGTCCAGTAAATCCTGCCTTAGTTCTCATTTGTAATGTCAGAAATCTGTCTTGCTGAAAGCAGCCACTTAGATATTTTTGAAATGTACTAGGTGACAAGGAACAAATATAAAATGATGGCTTGTTCCGACAGAATTCAGGTATCCTGACAAAGGACACAACAGCGAGTCCCAGACTGAAGACGGAAAGTACAGTTGTGTACACTTACCATAAATGTAGATGTTCGAGTGTATTCACTGTTGCAGTCATCACATTTGGGTTATCTGCTTGCAGTAGCCCTCAGTCGGCCTGATTAACAAAGTCTTGGGTCCTGCATCGGTTGCTGTCCCTTCTTCCGTGACATCAGGGGTATAAAACATGCAGCCGATGCCATTACATCAGTTTTTCTTGCCCCAGATGTCAGGTGCCCCTCTAATGGGAAGCAATTAAATCTATAAATATACAAGGTTATACCTCCAACAAAAAAGCAAATACACCAAAAAGCTTTTGAGCATAGTAAAGGAGAGTAGAGGTACAGCCAAAAGAAGTAAGGGGGCTGGAGGGAGGGTAACCAGGACTGCAACAGTGAATACACTCTAACATCGTGTTTCACTGTTGCAGTCATCACATTTGGGTAGATTCCCAAAGCTACGGATGGGGAGAGGAATTCAGATAGCATTAGGACCAGCTATAAGGCCCTGCAAGACTGCAGTGGCAAAGCCAGCTCTGGATTTAGAGAAAATTGGCAGATGGTAATGCTTGGTGAAAGTATGTACAGAACTCCAGGTAGCAGCTTCTAGGATGTCCCTGGTAGGGACGCCTCTGAGAAAGGCTGTAGAGGTAGATGCAGCCCTGGTTGAGTGGGGTCTGATCCCCTGTGGGATAGGTTTTCCATAGTGCTTGTAGCAGAAATTAATGCAATGGCCTATCCATTTGGAAATGGTTTGCTTTGAAATAGCCTTCCCCTCTGCCCCTGAAGCAAATGCCACCAGCAATAGAATCTAAGTTGTCTGTGCACATCTAAGGAGTGCAGTATCCGTTCCCCTTTGTTCTGTGGATAAGGAAAGAAGGTTGGCAAAGGAATGGACTGATTAAGGGCCACACTGGATACCACCTTGGGCATGAAGGAGGGATTGGTCCTGAGGGACACCCTGTCCGCATGAAAGATTATGAAAGGCTCCACTGCCATAAGGGCCTGTAATTCAGATACCCTTCTTGCTGAAGTGATTGCTAAAAGAAAAGCTGTTTACCAAGAAAGGAATTTTAAGTCTGCAGTAGCAGCTGGCTCGAAACATGGAAGAGTGAGTTTCTCCAATACAAAGTTAAGGTCTCGGGCTGGAGATGGCGCTCTCCTGGGTGGTCATAAATGTTTGACCCCTCTGAGGAACTGCTTGAGCAGTGGATGAGAGAAGAGGGGAGGTTCTGTGTTATAATGAGCTGAAATGGCTGAGGCGTGAATTTTGATGGAGGAGAAAGACACACCCTTGTGAAGCAGCTCAGTTAAGTATTGTAAAGTCTGAGGTAAATTGGGCACTGCTGTGCTCATCTCTTGAGATTGGTTCCAGGCACAGAATCTTTTCCATTTTTCAGTATAAGATTTTCTAGTACTAGGCCTCCTTGCCTCTAAAATAATATACATCACTGGGGAATGGTAAAGGAGAGATTAGGTAATTAGCCAGGCTGCTAGGTTCAGTGTTTGAAGCTGAGGGTGCAGAATCTGGTTCTCTTGCTGAGACAATAGGGTAGGTGTCTGAGGCAGGTTCCATGGGGCCAAAAGTGACACACTGCACACAAAAGGGGGTACCAGTGTTGGCGTGGCCAGTCTGGTGCAATCAAAATCGTCCTTGGTTTGTCTTGTTAGATCTTTAGTAGTATTTTGGAGAGGAGAGGCAGAGGAGGAAAGGCATAAACTGATAGGTTTTTCCAGCTGAAGGACAGAGCATCCACTTTCCAAGTTTGTTTGTGGGGAGTCCTTGTGCAAAATTTGTCCAATTTATAGTTCTGGGGGGAAGCAAACAGGTCTTTTTCTGGGCTCCCCCATTTGCTTGTCAACATGTTGAAAATCCTTGGTTCCAGTTTCCACTCGTGTGGGTCCATGAGGTTTCTGCTTAGTTCGTCTGCCAGTGTATTTACTTTTCCTGGCAGGAACTGAGCTTGTAGATGCACCTGGTAGCTCAGAGCTTTGTTCCACAATGCCATGGCAAGTCTGCAGAGGGGGTAAGAATGTGTAACCCCCCCTCCTTGTTTATGTACCACATAACAGTGGTGTTGTCCGTCTTTACCATTAATTTTCCTGGAAGAATGTGGTCCTTGAAGGCTGTCAGAGCATTCTGTACAGCTAACATTTCTTTCTGATTGATATGCAGGTGCATTCGACTTGGGTCCCATTTACCCTGAATGCACTTCCCTGCCAGATGAGCCCACCATGCATAGGCTAATGCATCTGTTGTTAGGATTTGGGCGGCAGGGGGTAGTGTGAATGGTAGTCCCTTGTTTTGGTGGCAGGACTCTGCCCACCAAAGGGACTCTAGGCGTAGGCAAGGTATGATAGGAATCATTGCTTCTAGATCCTGAGAATATTGACACCGTAGGCTTTTTAGATACCATTGTAGTTTCCTCATATGCAGTCTTGCATATGGAATTAGAAGAATGCAGGAGGCCATGAACCCCAAGGCCTGTAGTATTTGCCTTGCAGATTGCAGGGTTTTTGTGACCACTTGTTTGAAGTAGGTTGTCAAATGAATTTGTTTCTCTGGAGTGAGGAAAGCCATCTGGGAAGTTGTATTCAAGCTTGCTCCGAGGAATTTAATTTGTTGACCGGGTACCAGGTGTGATTTATTTTCGATTATGGTGCATCCCCCAGACAAGTTAGCACCCTTTGTACAAAGTCCAGATGATTCAAAAGTATGTCCTGGCTTTCTGCCTGAATTAGACAATTGTCCAGATATGGGTATATTTGAATATTTCTTTGCCTACAAAATGCAATGACTGGAGCTAGGCACTTTGTGAATACCCTGGGCGTAGTAGATAAGCCAAAGGGCAGTGCAGAGAACTGATGGTGTGTGTAGCCTGCTTTGAAGCGTAGGTATCTTCTGAAAGATGATTGGGATGTGCAGGTATGCTTCCTTTAAATCTAGTGTTGCCAACCAGGCATCTTTGCCTAGCACAGGGAGTAACTCGTGAAGAGTCAGCATCTTGAATTTTGGAATCACCGAAAAGGTGTTTACAGTAGACAGGTCCAGGATAGGACGCCATGAATTGTCTTTTCTGGGTACCAGGAATATCTCGAGTAGAAACCTTGTCCCTTTTCCTCTTCTGGTACCAACTGAATAGCCCCCATACTAGAGAGAGAAAGTGCTTGATTTTGGGCCTCTGCCCACTGATTTGGGGGTAGATATGGCCACCCGCTTGGTGTTGGTAACATGTGGAAGTGAAATCTGTATCCCTGGGACACTATATTTAAAACCCACTTGTCCTGGGTAATGAGTTCCCAGTTCTTTGCATGAAGAGCAATCTTTCCCCCCCAAAGGGGCAGTCAGTTGAGAAGTGTTTGGAAGTTTTAAAAAGTCATCACTGAGACAGTTTACCATAGGGGGGAGTTTTATTACTCCCAGATTTGGAAATGGAGGCCCCCCACTGCTTACACCTGTGCGTACCCTGGGACTGAAGCCTGGGAGCTCTGCTGGACCTGGGTTTGGACTGAGAAGGTCTGGAAGAGGCAGGAAAGGACCAATTCCTGGAAGGCCAATGCCTACTAAACCTTGGAGGTTGTACTTGTAAAAAAATCTTTAACAGTTTGCATAGATTTAGCTTTTTCCTCCATCTTTTTAAGAACTTCTTTTGCCTTGTTGCCAAACAGGCAGTCCTGGTTTAAGGGAGCATCCAGTAATTTCACTTTAACATGATCTGCCAATGATTGTTCCCTAAGACAAGCATGCCTTCTAAGTACAGACCCAGTTACAGCAGCCCTGCAAGATGCCTCTAGTGAATCAAAACCACATTGCAAAGTATGTTTTCCAACTTGTTCAGCTGAATGCAGTAAATCCTGTAAATCCTTATTTTCAGCACAATCAGGAATCAACAACATTTTCTGTTTAAGCAATCCAATAATATGGTGCTGATACTTTAACATATGAAACTGGCAGTTTAGGGCCCTAATGGACAAAGTTGCAGAAGTGTATACATTCTTACCCCATTTATCCAGCAGCCTGGAGTCTCTATCAGAGGGGGTAGGATTTTTGGCAGTAGTATCTTTAATGCCCTTGGGTCCCTGTGAAATGGTCTCAGGATCCGCAGTAGGATTTTTAAAAAGGAACTTGTGAGAGTCAGGGACCCTGTAATATCTATCAGGTTTTCTGGGAGCAGGAGGTAAAGAGTCAGGGGCCAAGCTAGATTCCGAAAAGACATCATCAACAATGTCTAGTACAGGAGGTATGGCTAAAGGCCTGTGCTGGGGCAGGAGTAAGAAATCCCTAAGCCTCTTTTTAGAATGAAAGAAATCCTGACATTCACAACGAAAATGCTCCCTGAGAGTATGCAACATTTCCCCAAAAGAGAAATCCTCTGGGGGAGGAAGCACAGGGAATACAGTCCTCAGCATCAGAATCCTCACAGGTAGATAAGGGTAAATCTTGGTCATCAGAGGAAACAGAAAATTCAGAAGCCTGGTCAGAAGTATCATAAACAAACTCAGTTCTAGGTCTCTTAGAGGGGGAAGGCTGGCTTCCCCTGATTCAAGTATTAAGGTCTTCAGCCGTTCTTATCATTTGTTTTTTAGGCCTGACCATGCAGTCTGGGTGGCAGTTTTCTGGGCATGGCTCGAGTTTTAGGCCTTGAAGAAGAAGATGGCGTCGGTTTAATACGCAAGTCAGTAGGCCTGAATACATCCTCAGAAGCCGGTGCCTGCACAGCGGCTCCGGACCCATCCAAGGTAGAGACATCCTCAGGTTTCAAAGTTAAAGCATCTCGCAGCATGCCGGACTCCGAATGGGTCTCAGTAGATGCCTGAGAATCTGAAGTAGTGGGTATCAGGGGCTGCGAAAGCGCCTCACTGAGTACCGGCGAAATGGCGACTGGCTTAGGAGAAGCGTCATAGGCAGCTTTGGACCTAGGCGGCCTGTCGCTGTCTTTATCTTTGTTAGTTGGATGGCTTTCCGAAGACATATCAGGATAATTGAACCGAGCACCAAAATATTTAGAAGCAAAAATATACAGACGACGGATAGTTCGTGGTTTAAATAAGGCATAAAACCAACAGTGAGGTACGTCGTGGTCAGGGCCTAGGCAAGGAATACAGTACAATGAAAATCTTTATGAGGTATTTGCTTTCCACAAGTAATGCAATTATTTATTTTTACTGACATCGGTTTAGAGCAAGAAAAAGTTTCCCCAATGGGGTACTTAGCTTTTAGTTGAAGAATTCAGTTCTGAAACTCAAAAACGAAAATTTCAGGAGTCAGCCCCTGATACCCACTACTTCAGATTCTCATAAAACCAACAGTGAGGTACGTCGTGGCACTTGTGGACTGCTTCTGCTTCGGGCACTGCACAGCAAGAAAGACTGATGCAATGGCATCGGCTGCATGTTTTATACCCCTGACGACCTGATGTCACGGAAGAAGGGACAGCACCCAACGCAGGACCCAAGACTTTGTTAATCAGGCCGACTGAGGGCTACTGCAAGCAGATAACCCAAATGTGATGACTGCAACAGTGAAACACGAAGAACACCTGGACTGCCCTCATTTCAAATACAAATGCAGAGATACAGTTCCTAATAAGACCAAGTTCCTCCAAGTCAGCCAGGAGTGAAAGTGTGCTCGCCTCTTCAGTCTTGAAACATCTGACAGGAATAACCCCACTAGTATCTCATTAAGAAATATGAAATCCTGTGAAAGGCTGCCCATCTCCAGCATCATGGAAATCTGGACTTTGAGAAAGTTTAGCTGTTGATTCCATCAGGATGCTAAAGCTCAATAAAAGACCCTCAAAGTGAACCCAGTGAATTCTACTGTCAAAATATACTGTTAAAACAGCAGCTGACATAAGTCCTGGTGCCTAATGAAAGTCGTAGCCCAAGATGAATTAGTGTTATGCCAAAGAATGAATAGAACATATAAGGTTCATTACCCTGTCTAAAGACAGGAACGTATCACTCACAGCTGTATTGAGGAGGAGTCTCAAAAATACTACTTTCTGTGACGGGGCAAACTATGAGCTCTCTGTATTCATTGCTACCATTAACATGCTGTGGAGCTGCAAAGTTTTTTTTTTTCTCTGTGGCTTGCCAGTTGCTCCAGAATTGAGGTGAGGTCCTCCACGCTGCTACAGTCCTCTAGGTAAGCAAACATGTAGATTCCAAACTATGTAGAGAGTATTCACACAGACACTGTGCAAACGACAAGCTAAAAAGCAAGGATATGAAGTGGTATCACCAACTTGCCAGTATGATATGCAGGGATATGCAATGGGCAATGGAACCTGTACATCACAATGTGAATGTAACAATCCTTCATGTCTAGGGCAAAGAACCAAGTCATTTTCTGTCTCTCAACATTGTGAAAGGTTTCTATCAAGCAAAACAAATTAATCTTTTTAAACCCAGCACAGGTCAGACGCTCACAAGTCTTTCTGGTGACCAAAATGAAATAGGAGTAAAATCCTTCTATCTCCTTTGTTAGAGCTGGCTTGACTACCCACTTGTATAAAAGAGATTGAACTTCCTGTTGTGGAAGACAAATGTGCTCAGAAAAAATGCCCCTGTGGGATGGTGGTGGAAAAAGCAGCAATAAAGTCCAGGGTGTGACCTTGCTCAAAGCAATATCCAGTATATGACTCGAGCATCTCTGGTGATGATTCTCCAGGCTGCTACATATTGGGAGAACCTGCCCCTCCCCAACTTTCTCTTTCTAAGTTGCTGGACAGTGAATCAGTCTCAGAAATATTTATTTATTTATCTGACATATGATTACCAGGAAAGTCTGACTGCCTCCAGGGAGACCCATTTTCAGCAGAGTCCCAGGGAGAAAAGCTCCAAATACATGCAAAAAGAAATATTAATACAAAAGTTAAACACAACAAAAAGTATACAATAAAGCATGTGAAAAATAAGGAAAATATTAAGTTACAAGTAGAAACTATTTCAGTAAATATAATACATTATTTTTGGAGGAAAATTAGACTAAGACACTAGTTATATTTTGAAAGTAGCGACAATCAGTGAAACACAACAGAGGAAAAAAGGGTAAGGGATGGGAAAGGGATATAGAGCAAGTGGGTTAAGAGGGTAAGGAATGAGGGAAATATAAGAGCACAGAGGAAGGAGCTAGAGTGAGAAGAGAAAGTAGTTGGGGTGTGAAGGTAGTGGGGTATGGAGATGAGAGAGAGATGTTTAGGCCTATTACAGATAGTAGACAGAGAACTAAAAGGTGGAAAGGGGGAGAAGAAGGGAGGAAGGGAAGGAGAATTAGATATTGTGAAAGGTAGTTAGAAAAGGAAATATCAAATGGGGATTCAATGCTGCTGTTAGCAGTTTGTGGAATAGTACCACTGGACTTGAGATTTTTAGCACATGGGAAGGCTCTTTCCTGGGCTCTTCTTAGGCCCTAGGGCTTTTACAAGCCTAGTCGTGTAATAACCCAAGTACCCTTACTGACCAAAGTTAGAGGGATGTTTATTAGAACACTTCAGTGATCAGCACTGACTGATCCTGTCCATGAGGGGCATAGTGCCACCCCCGGGGTGAATTTCTGGTCACCCATGCAGTTGTCAAGGCTGCGCTTGAATAGGGTCATTGAGGAACTCTGTTTCACATGGAATGGGAGCTTATTCCAGAGGAGATGCAATCGCTGGGAGATGTATGTCTCTCTCCAGCCTGTTCTGTTAATGGCATAAGCTAGGTTGAGATCCCTGGAGCAAGTTATTCTTCTCCCATTTGATTTGCAGGTGTGCAGCATTTCCATTAGGGCAGGGTCTGTGACTGCTCTGTAGGCCAGGCACAGGTTACTTCTCAGCAGCCTATAAGATGCAGAGTACAGTGACATTGCTTTCAGTCTTTCTATGTCATGTTTTGGAGGCCTTGGATTCTCTTGGTTAGAAACCTCTGTGGTCTCTCCAGCTGCTGCATGTGTCTGGTGACAGAAGGGAACTCTGTACTCAATTAGTGGTCGAGAACTGCAAAGCTATAACTTCCCCGGTCTTGGATGCAATGCCCTTATTTATGAGATGCACAATGTAGAATGCTTTTCTTACCACTGTGACACATGGTAATCGAAGTTTAGACTGCTGTCAACCTGTTTTTCCAAGTCTCACACCACTGACTGATCTTCTGGCTGGATCTGACACAGTTTGTAGGGTCATGCTTCTCGATGACTCTCCCAAAAAAATCTATACACTCATTGCATCAGGGGACTCAACATTTTACACAGCAAATACATACAAATTACCTCCTGCTTCCTTTCCCTTAGTGCTGAGTTGGGATGCTGAAACCTCTTCTGAAGAGTTGAAGCTTCATGATGAGGACTTCAACATCTTGGACAGCAGCTCCTTACAAAGCCCCGACAAGTACATCTATGTGTGGTGGTGCAGAATAACTCGGAATGAAGTGGTATGGATATATGTATCAGTGACACAGTCTACAGACTGCAGTGACTGTCTGCAAACCTAATGCAATTCATATAACTTTTTCAAATGCTGCTTCCCAGTACCTGACCCTGGAAGAGACACTGAGAGCTTGGCTGTCTCAGAGCTGACTGCCCCAGTACTAAATCAAATGTGTGACATAACTGGCCCCTCAGAAGTTCACACAGCAAACCTTGTTATCCTACTGATTTAGCTTTTTGAAACTCATAGTTGAGAAGTGGCTCAAAAAGGTGCTGCAGGTGTGTTCCACCTCTTATGAGTATCAAGGCCACTGACAACCCTGTGCCCACTGGATGACAGCCTAGAAAATTATAGCCCTTATGGGACATCTATTGATTTTCAGCTTAAGATCTGCTGCTAAAGATTTATCAGAGTATCCTTGATTCACCATGACAGATCTAATGATGGAAAGTAGAGGAAGTAATACCCTCATAGGGGGACACAGGAAGGTCCAGATACTGATGCATCTGACCATTCTTCTTGCTCATCAATGTACTTGTAAACCCTATGCTGAATTTTACACAACTGAGTTTTCAAAGGCAAAGTCCTCTGGTGGGAAAAGTGGCATGTCTGCCCTCCTGACCCTACCAGAGGATGAGAATGAGGATATGGTTGAGGTTAGGTTAAAGAAAGCATCTACGGACTCCTAATAATCTTTTCCCCCCTCCTCAAAGCAATCCTCTTCTGAGAGTTCTGTGTCAGAAACCACTGGCGCTCCTAATGGGGAAAGGGCATAAGCCTCTCCTCAGAATCTCAAGGCATAAGCCTAGGTTCTCTGCATTCAAACAGCTGCACGGACAAATGAGACAGGAATTTAGTCAGTTAAACTTGCTGTTTGACAGATTCAGTGAAAATTTCACCCCTCTGTCGCCCCCATCAGTAAATCAGGACATTCCAGTACCTGCCCCCCTTCTCCTTATATCTAATGATCAGGTCATCACTGCTCTCTCAAAGGAAAAATACAGCCTCCATGGGACCAGATAACATCCCAGGCTGCATCTTGCATGAACTCAGGCAGGAACTTGCAGCACCATTAGGTGCCCTAGTCAACCAAAGCAAGAGTACCGGCTTTGTCTCAGTTGAGTGGAGGACAGCCACTGTCATCCCTTTACACAAAGGTAGAGTGTCCACCGATCCAGGAAATTATACACCCATTAACCTAACTAGCCTGATCTGCAAGGCCATGGAACAGATTATCATGGACCTCATTAACAAAGACATTGGCAACCTCCAAACATTTGATCCCACACAGTTTGGCTATGTCAAGAGGAAGTCATGTCTGTTAAATTTGGTCGGCTTTTTTGAGACAGTCACCAAAGCCATGGACGAGGGGAAGATGCAACAGACCACCTACCTTGATCTAGCCAAAGCCTTAGACACTATTCCCCACTTGGGCATAACAGACAAACTCTCTCAACTAGGCATCACTCCATATGAGATGTGTAGCTAACTGGCTCACTGACAGAACCCACCTAGTCAAGATAGAGGAAGCCACCTCAAGCAGTAGACCCGTATTGACCGGCGTACCCCAGGGTTTGGTCTTGGAGCCTCTGTTATTTGGGATCTACTTTTCTGAGGTGCAGGCCAAAACCAGTGGGCTACGGCTGACCAAGTTTACAGATGACTGCAAGCTGGGGGCTGTCTTCAATTCCTTTAGTGATGTGGACATCCTCCAAGAGGGTCACACCCAAACAAATGACTAGTGCCAGAAACATGGCCTCAAGCTGAATACCAAAAAATGCATCATCATCCTCCTTGGGGAGAGAGACGTCCCCACAAATTATCACATTAACAGCACGCAATCAGTTGTGAGGGATTTGGGCACCCAGCTTGATAGCAACCTGATTTTTGACCACTATGTTGCTTCCATTGTATGGAAAGCTTTCTACATGGCCCACCTCATAAGTAAGGGTATTCTCATCCAGGGACAAGGAGGTCATATCATAACATCCCTGTATTCTTCCCTTAACAGGCCCATTATTGAGCACAAAGCCCCATTCAGCATATACCTCGCAAAGCACATGCAGCAGCTGGAGAGACCACACAGAGGTTCCTCACCAGGAGAATTCAGGGCCTCAAAAATCTACCATACACAAACAGGCTAAAAGCACTATCCCTCTACTCAACTTCAAACAGACTCCTCAGAGATGACTTCTGTCTGGCATACAAGGTGATCTTGGACCCCGCCCTTGATGGGACTGCTGCATATCCACAAGTCAAGTTCCACTCGAGTAACCCACATGTGCAGCCTCAACCTGGTCTGTGACATCAATAGGACTTGTTGGTGGAACAGATTTGTGTCCCACAGACTTTGACATCTGTGGAATAGACTCCCTCTCCACGTCAAGCAGAGTACCTCTTTACCCCTTTTTAAGGGCAACCTGGATAACTGGATGGGAAATAGAAAATACATCCCTGGGATTCCACCTGTGTCCCCGCTGGACAGGGGCATCCGGTGCTGATTTGTCTAAACATGGGCTAAACTCTTGGCTAGCCTTAAAAGGGCCTCAGGGCCAATAGCCTAGTAACTTCCTGTGATCCTATGAAACGACCCTAGCCCATGATGTCCATTTTCCAGTGGAGGACTCTGATGAGTGTTGATGACTGCTTAGCCACTGATGGTGACCCTAAGACAATCAGTGGGATTCGTACCGATGTTGCAGCTCAAATTGCCCCTGAGAGTGTCATCAAACAAGCTAGTGAAGACACTCGGCAGCAGATTTTGAAGGAATGTACAAGGAGTGCCCTGGATTCAACTCAGAGATGTCTTCATTGGTCAAATCACAGCGGTGGAATAGCAGTGATGCAACACACTGGTACAAAGTGCAATAATGTCCTTCACCAAAGAATCTTTGTTAAGTCTTTCAAACAAAGGCTTCAATATACCTGTCAATGACTAAACAGTTAACAAGATAGTAGCAAGGGAGGCTGCCCTGACTTTTGACACTGAGGCATTTGCACATGGGGAAGGGCAAGTCTCCAGTGCTTGCTAGAAAAACAATGACTGTGCCAACTCTTCAAGGACCTAGACCATCAATGTTGTTGCATCTTTTTTGAGACAAGGACAAGAAGAAAGATTCTTTGCCTTTCTCACTCTTCCATTTCTTCCTTTCAACTCTAAACAATGCAGGACTGTTCTATGCCTTAAAGGACATATACTTCTTTTCAGCTATAAGAGAGCCGTTGCCAAAGATTTATCAGGGTATCATTAATTGTCCATGACAGACCTGATAATGGGAAGAAGGGGAAAGTAATCCTTATGTATTGGAACAGTTCTAAAATACTGAGAAAGAAAGATAAATGTTTTAATTTCCTGCTCTGATTTTAAATTCATTCTAACAGTCTATCTGCTTTAGGTCTTTAAGCCTTTATCAGTGTTATCAGTGACTCCAGTACACTGCATTCTTGCTGTTTTAAGTGGTCTAACAGTTATTAAGCCCTGGTTTCTCTCTTGTGCACTATGTGCATGTCAGGCTGTTCAGGACGTGTCCTTGCACTGGGGCAGTTCCAGCCCGGTCAGCCCAAAGCTAAGAGTCTGAGAATTCCACAGTTGCTGTTTGCTGTCATTTTTTTTAAATTACTGTTGCACTGTAACAGTTCTACAGGACAGAGAAAGAGAGATAAGTGTTTTCATTCCTTGATCTGATTTCAAATTCATTTTAGCAGTCTGCATCTGCTTTAGATAAGGTCTTTAAGCCTAAATTAGTGATTCCAGTACAAAGTTGTACTGCACTTTTGTTGCGTCTTAACTGTTGTTCTTAAGCCCTGATTTCATTCTTGTGTACTGAGTGTATGTCAAGCTACTTCAGGACTTGTCTTTGCACTGGGGCAGTTTCTGGCCAGTCAGCTCAGAGAACTTGGGCTAATTCTTCTAAGGGTGAAATTGTTTTTCCCTTCTACCCACCATTTTGTAGTTGTGTTCTTAAACCCAGTATATCTGTTGTTGCCTGCCCTTTATTATAATTTGACAACATAATCCCCTCCCTCTCCCCGTTTATTGTCCGTTGACAATAAGCATGTAAGTATCATTTTGCAAAGTCTCTCCGGTTAAAGTAGTCACCAGGCTAAAATACATTTCATAAAAAAATGCTTAATATTTAGTGCACTGATACTGCTTGCATTGATTTTAGTATCAAATTAGTGAGTTTTTTTTTAATATAGTTAATTTACTGGGTTTTTTTTTTTTTTCCAAGCTAGTTGTTTTGTAATGAAATTTAAGTAGTCAGTAGCAAGTCAACTCAAACAGTATTCTAGTTACCCTGCCCCAGATTCATTACTGTAGGTATGTAACACTAGCACTTCCCCCAACTTATTTAGCCAGCCTTACTGAGATGGTACCTTAACACAGTGTAAGAATTGTCCCATGCTGTCTGACAATAACCTATTACTCAAAACAGCATAACACAATGTGTGAAAGATGTACATATATAATATCCTTGACAGAAAAAAAATCTCATACCAGTAAACTCAGACACCAAAATCGTTAGCAATACACAGCACAGCTTTCCAAGGCCATCACAATACATATAATCTATTATATCCTGAGGTTCTAAAGATTAACTTGCCTAAATCTCAAAGACCTCCAAAACACAACACAGGTACCCAACATAATTTTCCTAGCTGATCTAAACTATCCAACTATAGACTGGAAAACTTACATCACCACTAATGCACAAGCACAGAGATTCCTGGACTTTGTCAATACAAATGCCCTGGGACAATTAGTCAGAATACCCAAGGGGATAATATCTTGGATCCTGTCCTTACTAATATATTACTCTTGCAAATCTCCTGCATATCTTAATCACTTTTTTTGGTCTGACCATAAAGCAGTCCCCTTCGAAATAAACCTGAAGCCAGAGATCCCTTCCACCCAAGGTGCATTTATAAAACTTATTTAAGACAAACTACCTACTCCTAAGTGATATACTGACAAGCTTCAAATCCACACCAAACCCAGTTAACTCCACTGGATATTCAGAAATGACACCACCACATGATACCAGCATGTAAATAGCTGTGTAGATGCAGCTGTACTCCATAGGAACAAGTGCATGGCAAACCCCAGAAACAAACCCACATGGTGGAACCATTATATCAACAAGCTTTGTAATAAATGGAAAAGAATTTTGACCAAAAGTAAGGTGACTCATTCCCAGAATGTCACAGTCCTTGTCACTGAAATTAACAAAACTCAGGAGCTTAACAAAAGCCACCAAATTCAAGTTTTATCCTAGAATAGCTACCCAAGCCAAAGACCATCACAAACTTGAGTCCTGTTATAACAAAACAGCTAAATTTGCTTCAAACCTCCATTATAGATGACACCATTGTACAGCATTGCAACAAATAAAATGGCTTGAACTCCCTAATCTTCTTACCTTCAACCAATTACTCTTCACTCATATCATCTTTTACCACCCATAACTGCCCTGCTCTCAAATACCTTGTTCAGCCCTACAACAGTAGATCCCAAAGATCTTGCAATAAAGTCCTACTAAAAGTAACCAAATCCAACAACAGCTACAGGGATTCCTGGTTCTCAAACCAAACATCTAAATCCTGGAATTCCATACCCAAACAATACTCAGCAACACCACCACCTCCAAATTCGAAGTGCTACTAAAAGAACACCTCACCAATAACTGGCTCTACTCACGCACTAAGCCTGGCTGAAAAAATATCACTTTACCTCTAACACTTGTATAGGCAATACTATGCCTCTCTCTCTCATACTTAGTCTGCCTAACTATATCCAGCTTCCATCCCTTCTTCTTTTTAAGTACTCAATGTCAATGCGTTCCTTCAAGCTTAGGACTTGACCTACCACACTTCATAGGCACATGCATGCTTGTCTACTCCTAATTTCATTACTCTTTTGATACTTTTCCTCTGCTAGTCCCTCTACTGTACTGTTAACCTGCCTACTACTGTTACATCCTAACAATTTATGTCTTGAATATGCATTGCTTAATCACTATATATATATATATATATATATATATATATATATATATATATATATATATAATTATATATATATTGGTATACTTTATTTCACTGAAAACTCATTTGACTGAGCACACTTGAATGAAAGCTCACTTCACTGAAAACTCATTTGACAAACTCATTTCGTTGAAAGGTATATGCCCTTTTCCCCATTGTAGTGCGATCCTGGAGTTAGTGTATAAAGTAAGGCGGGGTGTGGGGGGCATAGGATTCCACATTGGGAGGTGTGTGGGGCACATCCTCCCACATAGTTTGGGTTTATATTGCCTTCTAAAATGAGTTATTCATTAGAGTTGTAAGTATCTATGTATACGGTTTAAAATTTATAAAATAGGTGGGGAGGCTACGCCCCCCGCATACCCATTCAATGTGGGGGGCTATGCCCCCAAACCCATCCTTACTATATATACTAACTCCATGATCGCACTACAATGGGGAAAAGGGCATATACCTTTCAACGAAATGAGTATCAGTGAAGTGAGCTTTCAGTCAAGTGTGCTCAGTCAAATGAGTTTCAGTGAAATGTTGTAGACCCATAGATATATAGGCTTACTATCATTTAACCGGATCGCACAACAGCAAATTGTGGCTATGTTGAGGCAAAACCTCAAAACTAAATAACAAATGACAATAAAATTGAAGTGTGGTGACTGTAAATGTCGACTTCGACATTTTTAAACAGCCACTACACTTCCGGAGACACCTACTGTGTGTGGCACAGTAAATAACATGCGCCCCCCCCAGACACTCTGCTAATTAAATATACTAACTCTGAGATCGCACTATAGTTAGGGAAAGGGTACATTTCGCGATCCCCACTGTAGTGTGAGCTGCATTGAAATGTCGGAACTGACAACAGCAAATGCTGTACTGCATTCGCTGTTGTCAGTTCAGACATTTTCTTTGCCGACTTGAGTCAGTGACAGCAAAATTCGAGATTTTGTCAATCGCACGAACTGCAATTGACAAAATGATAGTAAACTGATAAATATATATATATATATATATATATATATATATATATATATATGTGTGTGTGTGCGCGCGCACACCGTGTGTGTGTTCTTATAATTTAATATAATGTAAATTTTCTTTGGTTAAAATATTTCAGTTGTAAAAACTTATTTTTGTTATAGTATTTCAGTTGTAATTTCATTTGTAATGGAGCTTTTCTCTCGGGCCTCCATTGAAGAAAATGGGCCAAAGGCCCAGTTGGACCTTCCCGGTAAACAAATGTAAAATTAAATAAAATAAACATGAAATAAATTTTTTTTTAATTATTCTTGTAATCTCAAAAACACAACGCAGCAATGCGCCGAGCTGCCTGTAAGCAAAGTTATTTACACAGAGGCTGAAGATATACCTAACCTACTGGCCAGTAAACTTAGATCTAACTTTACCTCTCTTCTCTCCCCCATCTTCCCCTGAAGATATACCTGAAACTGGCTCACCTCCTACTATCACACAAGACAAGACCAAGTCCTACAAGTGCTTGTTATCAAAAGCTAAAAATACTGCATTGATGGTTCCTGACAGTATCCCTGGATGTATCTTGAAATACCATGAAGCACAATTTAGCCATACCCTAACAACACTGCTCAATCTCAGCCTCTATAGAGGTTTTGTACCAAGCAAATGGAGAACAGCCACTGTCACTCCCCAGTATAAGGGAGGACCCTTCCACAGACCCAGGCAATTACAGAGTCACAAGTCTGACCAGCCTCATATGCAAAGCCATGGAAAGATTTATCATGTAATTAATCAATCAGGACCCATCACAGTCTGGATTCTTAAAGAGCAGGTCATGATTACTTAATCTGGTGGATTTTTTTTGAAAGGTTACCACAGCAATGGATGAATGTACAATGGTGCACGGGACATACCTCAATCTGGCCACAGCTTTTGACAAAATTCCCCATTCAGGCATATCAGAAAAGCCAAATAAGATCAGAATAAACCCCTATATCACCCGCTGGATTGCCAGCTGGCTCACAGACAGTACGCAGATAATCAAAATATGGGAAGGTATCTCCACAGAGAAACCAGTCATCAGTGGCATACCCCAGAGCCTTGTGGTGGGACCTCTCTTGTCTGGCATCTATTTTTCTGAAGTAAAATCCAAAAAACAAAGGGCGCTGGCTGACTAAGTTTTCAAATGACTGCAAGGTAGAAGTAGCCACTGAATCCCCAAATGTTTAGCCATCCTGCAGGAAGGTTTGTCTCAAATAAATAACTGGTGTCAAAATTATGGTTTGAAATTAAATGCAAAAAAATGCATTATTGTATCTTTTTGGAAGTCATCTACCACAGGGAATTACCACATTGACAATGTGCCCCTAAGAGTTGACCCAACTGTTCGGGATTTGGGTCCTAAAATTTGACCAACATGTGTCTATTGTTGGAAGAAAGTCCTCCTATATTGTGCAGCTTACAAACAAAGGGATTGTGTCTAGATGTAGAGATGTCTTTGTCCCTGATTACTCATCCCTCATTAGGCTGGTAATGGAATATAATGCCTCCTTTGGCATGTATCCAGACACTTGCAATAAATGCCAAGAGAGGGACCTCACTATAAGGATACAAGGTCTAAACAATGTGTCCTACATGGACTGACTCAAAGCCCTGTTACTATACTCTGTATCCTACAGACTGCTAAGAGATGACCTATGTCTGGCATACAAGGCATTCCCCAAACAATCATTGATGGATTTTACTGCACATCAGCAAGTCAAATGACATCAGAAACACTTGGTCTAGGGATCTAAACCTCTTCTGCATCATCAACAGAATGGTTTAGAGGGACAAGTATATTTCGCATAGGATACTGCTGCTGAGGAACAAACTCCCCAGCTACATAAAACAAAGTTCATCCCTGTCCATTTTAGAGCGCAGCTTAGATCTATGGAGGGGGACACAGAAAGTTTACCCCAGGACTACCCCATGTACTTCTAATAGGCAGAGGCAGCCCCTAAATGCTTTATTCCATGCATGGGTCCCCTCAAATTATCTATGGTATGATCCCAGTTACTCTCATTGGGGTAATAATATAATCATCATCCATGGAATGGGTAAGGTCAACCTATAACAAAGTGGGATATGTTATTTCGGGTCCATTTCTTAACTCGAAATACTGAAATCTCGAATTTCAGGATTTGGAGTCAAGAATGTCAAACCCTCAGAATCATGAAACACTACAATCACGACATCGAACCCAACAAAACACACACACATACACAACCCTCCCCCCAAACAACACAAACACTACAAAAACAAAAACCATAACACCACCATAGGTTTCTGCAGGGGACAAGCACCCCTGCACCCCCCCATGTGGGGGGCTGTGGCCCCCACACAACTCTACTTATATATACCAGTATATACCAACTCCGAAGTCGCACTAACCCGAACAAAAAGGAACACACACCCTTCCCTGACTAACCCTACACTTCCACTGCAGACAGTCATATGTAAATTCACTAATAACACGCACTACACATGAACAAAACTCACCACATTCAGCACTCGCACACATATACTCTCACCCACCTACCCCAACCTACTTGTACAACTCCTCACAACAACTAAATATTAACACATTAACATTAAAACCTGTAAAATTTAAACACCTACCTGAATCTCCATAAAAACATGGACATCGCCCGTCACACCACACAGCCCTTAAAGTGACAGCACACACTAAATAAAGCACCAACATAAACCCACCACAAACTCGATAAACCAAGATTCGAAATAGAGCAGTTTCGAAAAACTGCACTTTCGATATTCTCGACATGAAATACTGAAATTTGAGGTTTCAGTATTTCGAGTTAAATAAGTAGACCCATTATTTCAAGCAGAGAAATGGAAACTGGCTAGGCTTAAAATGGTTTACATTCTGCATTTGCACCTCTTGTTCTATGAGATTCCCCTTATTCTGCAATACCTTAACCTTTGTCAGTCCCACTAAATAATTCTTGTTACTACTTAACCATATTCTCTTTTTCTTTTACTTCTACTCTATTTTTAAACTCCACTTTCATTTTATCCCACTCCCTAGCTACAGTTTCTGAAGAATTTTCTACCTTCCCTAATACCTCCCGAATAATTTCAACTACCCATTCATTATATTCCTTTCTGTTTAACAGATAGGTGGGGAAGTGCCAGTGTGCCAGTGTCTCATTTTTATTTCATTACCTTGCATTTTTATTTTAGTTATTATTGGTACATCAAAACTTTCAATTAAATACAATTTCTTTCTAGCCTAGTCCAGTTTTTGTACCTTGAGGAATAATATGTAAATTGTCTCTGACGTCCTAGTACTACTATATTCACATCTTCCATACCAAATATTTTCATAAATTTCTTCAAAAATCTACCTTATTTTGTTATATTTCACCTTCTAGGCCCCCATGATACATTATCACTGTTTCAAATCAAATTCCAGTCCCCATCTATAAGCAATATTCCCTGCTGAAAGCTGATTATTTCTCCCAAAATCTTCTTAAGCTGTACCAGTTTAGGTAGAATATAAATACATGTCAGCATAATCCTCCTTTGCCAGTAGCTCCTTACTACTAAACTTTACCATTATCACCCTTTTCTATCACTATTGGAGCTCCTCTAGCAAGTAAAATAAATACTCCACTTTTCCTTTGTCCTTTCCTTATCCAGTCCATATACTCAGTTATTTCCAAATGTGTCTCCTATAGCATAGCTATTTGCACTCTGCATTTCTTAACATAGTTCACTACTCTTTCTTCTTTGTATATAATTGTGAGACCATTCACATTCAAAGATAATATGGAAAAGTTTTGTCATTATGATAATGCATAATATGTGGGAATAATAACTTAACAGCTTTTTAAATGTCTAGTTTCAGTTTTTCTGTTGCATGCATACAATAGTGCTTGACAGGTTGATCTTTTATACAGCTGTTTCAAGTCATATCCATTTGCACCTACGTCACATTATACAAGACTTTTGAACACGCACACACACACACACACACACACACACACACACACTCACTCACAGCACCCCCATAACTTACTATACAAATATACAAAACTATGTACATCTTCAAATAATGAGGTCTGGCTGACCTATGAGGAACATTTGTTCCCGTCTGACAGCTACACTCACAGGCCTTAATTAACCTATAATGAAGGCCATCCATGCGAAGATGCATGGTGCAGTCTGTTTCTACTTAAACTAAGTGCTGTCTGTTTTTGTCTTATCTTTATTTCTCTCCCAGATGTAGAAAACAGCTCAAATGCTTTTAGAAGACATTTTTTAGCAACTGACAGAAAAAGGTATTCTGTTTTTACTGTCTCCACAGAAACATGAAAACCACATACACAGCTGCCTTCAGCTATATGCTTCTCATGTTGCACTGTGAACATTTATTTGCTAAAGAAAAATGTTTCATTACATTCAATGCGCTTTTATTTACTTGTCCCCTTAAAACTTTGTTTTTAGATCAAGCCAAAGGCTGCAATCTAATCATTCCCCTGTAAGTACGAAAAAGCAAATTCATTTTACTTGGATCATACTCTGTATACTTTTACAACCTGTGTCTCACCACAACAACCTAAGATTAGAGCCTATTATCTTAAACATGCTTTTGTCCACACTTTCTTGTATTTTTGCTTTGTGGTACCTATATTTCTTTAAACTAAACATGAAAAAAATAAAGGATACCTTAGTATCCATACAACACACAAAATATATAAAATGCTTTCCTATATAACATGCAGTATATGTCATGTTATAAAAACACTGTTAAGAACAAAAATAGTTTTACTTGCATTTACCTCTTTCCTTCCTACTCCAATATCCTTAATGTTCTTCCAAATATTAATGACATGAAGTAGGGCATTTGCTTTAGGGTCTCATACAAGTTTAACAAAGTAAAAAAAAAGTCCAATATTTCCATGTTTTCTTGTTCCGCAATATTTCACAAATGTGACTGATGCTTTATAGTCCCACATTTCATTAATTCATTAATTCCTAAATTGCTGGCTTTCTTCCTGTTGACCTCCATTTCCCAACTCCAGTCTCTGGTTCACTTTCAATGCACTCCCTGTTCTTCTAGTCAACTACTGTGTTTTTCTCTGTTTCTCAAGCATTTTCCTTTGGGACAATGGAAAAGATTTCACTGGCATAGTCTATCTATGAGCTTTATTATCAGAAGAATAAGAAGCACAGTCTCCTTCTGTTTGATAGCCCACTTTATGTTGAGCAACCTTTTGTATTTCCTCCTTAGCATATTCTACATTAAGAAATGACTTTGACCTTCCAGGAAAAAATATTCTGAAGATGGCAGGATATAGCAGTTTGAATCTCACACGTAACTCTTGACTGCTGAAATAAATTTACTTCTCTTCTGCCTGGTTTACCATTAAGTAATCATTTTCGACAAACACTCTACTGTCTCCAACCTTTAGTACTTTGTCCTTCCTGCCACAGTTTTGTCAGAATCAACTCTTTCTGCTGGTAAGATTGCATCTTTACTATTAGAGGTCTTGGCTGCTTTCTCATGGTCAGGTTTGGAGCATAAACATGATGTACCATCTCAATTACTTCCTGCTATGGAATACCTGTCCAGTTGCTTAGCTGTGCTTTCATAAAGTTAATACAGTGTGTTCCTTCCAGTTTCTCTGGTACAGCAGAAAATCTCAAGCTTTCCTTACCTGCTCTATCTGCTAATTCTAGCATTTTTTGAAACATCTCTAATTGAGCAGTGTCATACTCAGCCAGACATTTCTTCATTTTGACCTCTGATTTTTGTAGTTTAATCAGCTCATCTGAATATCTGTTTGAAGCATCTTACATTTTCAACTCATCTGAATATCTGTTTAGAGCATCTTCCATTTTTCCAGCCTTTCAGTGTTAAGTTTAATCAAATCTGAGCATACTTGACTTAGTTTTCCTCTAGATTAATAGAAGTCATGTCTTGCACCAAAACTGGAGCTTGAACTGCTTCTTGCTGAACAGCTGATGGATTCTTCCCAGACAGTGTTTACTCCTCACCTTTTGTTGAGTTTCTTTCAGGTTCTCTAATTTTTTTTTTACTGGCATGCAGACAGTGCACTTATTACCCAGGAAAAACAAAGTCACTGGCTCTCTTTTCTGAATTTCTGTTTTCACACTTGGAGAGTTGAAATTAAGCTGTTACTCAGTGTGCAGCCATCTTGGAATTCCCGATACTCTCCAGATCTTGGCTGTGGCTAAATATTCTGTCCATGAAGACAATGAACAGGACAGGAGAAGACATACCCTTGCTGGAGTCCAACTTCCACTATTAATGTATTCAGCTTAATGCTGAGATTGCAGACACAACTTTTGCTTCTCAAATACAGGGACAAAATACCTTCCCACAAGGCATTCTGAGGTACAAGACTACATGCTACATTTGCCAAATTGTCCAAATTAGAGTGCCAGTATTTCCTCCCGACTCTATTCAGTTCAGCTGATGCTCATTCATTCATCTGGCATGACAGGACCACATTCTTCACTTTTAAGCTGTCCGCATCTTCTCTTATGCCTACAAGGCTTTCTCACAGGCCCAAGAATGCACACACATGTCCAATATCTATAAAATATCATTTACTCTGGCCTCCATTTGTTTCCTTGTTCTCCACCTGTTCACTGTGTACATAATTCCTACAGTTCTAACCTCAGCAACAAAGTGTGGCTTGCCAAACATACATACATTAAAATGTACATTACTTGTGGCTACAATTGAAGAGCACTCACTATTAGCAGACGTCCTGAGTTCAGCAATGCCCCTCTGCCCCTCCATTTTTTTTCCAAAAATTATTTAAAGTGTAGTTAAAAAACTAATCTTGAGTGAAGGTACAAATGAAGTTGCAAACTCTCAAAGCAGAATGCAAAAGGCATCATTGAAACATCTTCTCTCAAAACTAATTTGTGATGGCAAGTATCTTACTCCACAGCCCAAGTGACAGTTCACATAGATTGGACACGCTTTATGCCACAACATTAGCTTGCAGCAAAATACATAATACTTTGGATGTAACTTCTCATATAACTTAGAAATTTTTGTGCAGTCAGAGCCAAAGGACTAGGCAACACATCAAGAGCACCTAGCCAGTGGTTAGACAGCTGTAGCCAGAGTTACCATACAGCAAAGAGAGAATGGCTTCATGCTACTTTTTTCCAGAGCTTGTCTTTTTGTGAATTCACATTCCTGTTTACTACCCTTCAATTAAAAAGAAATGTAAAAGCCACCTCTATGTATCTCCTTAAAAAAGAACTACATGAGTGGTGAATCATATACTATTCACACATTACATCATTTTATACAAACATGTTTAGATAACACCAGCAAAAATATATCCTAATGTCCACTAACACACCCATTATACCCAACTGCATGCCTGTAATGCAGTGATTTCTTTTAGTTTCAAACCCAACCCACCACAAAACAAGTTCTTAAATGGCTAACCAGGGCATGAGCAAATCTCCAGACATTTTCTACTACTACAATCAAAACCTCTTTCAAAGAATCTACTACAGTCGCCAATAAAAAATAGTTTCTCATTCCTTTATCATCTCCGTGTCTTTTTTAATGTAGTATTATTTTTTCAGCCATCAAAGCCATTTAGTAGTGAATGCCTTTCTTTGACTTATCACTCCCTTTTTACTGTGTGAAATGTATCTTAAAAATAGCTCATAGAATCCATATAAGAGCATGACATGTTAAAAATAAAAGCATTCCTTAAAACAAAAGTTTTATGAAACAAATGCCTCTCGGTTTCTACAGTCGGTACAAAAATGACAAAAATTAAATGGTAAATTTTCTTGGGGAAACAAAAGTACAGTTTTGTACCTACCATAAATGTAGATGTTCGAGTGCTAATACAGCTGCAGTCCTTACATATGGGTTCTCCTGCCGTCAGGCGGGTCCTCGGTCGGCCGAATTCCAAAGTCTAGGTCCGGCGTCGGTTGTCGTCGCTTCTTCCCTGACGTCAGTGCGACAGGGGTATAAAAGAACCAGCCGATGCCATTTTCTTCAGTTTTTCTTGCCCCAGATGTCAGGTGCCCCCAGAAGGAAGGCAATACATAAAATTAGGTAATAATGCAATGCAATATAATCAAAAAACAGTAGTTGCAAGCAAATACACCATAAAAGAATACCCCTAGAGGGGAAGGAGGGAGGGAAACCTGGACTGCAGCTGTATTAGCACTCTAACATCTACATTTATGGTAGGTACAAAAAGTACAATTTTGTACCTAGCATAAATGTAGATGTCCGATAGACATGCAACTGCAGTCATAACATGTGGGTTGTCCTGCCTCAGGCAGCCCTCGGTCGGCCGGATTCCAAAGTCGGGGTCAGACGTCGGCTGATATCGCATTTCTCTCCGATGTCAGAGCGGCTGGAGTACATAAGCATCAGCCGACGCCATTTTCTTCAGTGTTTCTTGCCCCAGATGCCAGGTGCCCTCCAAGGAAGGCTGTAATCAAATTGGAAGACAAAAAACAGGATTCCAAACAAATAAATGAGCAATAAAACAAGTACACCATAACAGATATCCCCAGCTAAGAGTAACAGGGATAGGAGTGGACCCTAGGCATAGAGGGATATGGAGGGTGGGAAAATCCGACTGCAGTTGCATGTCTATTGGACATCTACATTTATGGTAGGTACAAAACTGTACTATGTCCTTCAAGAATGCAACTGCAGTCATAACATGTGGGTAGAATACCATAGCTTAGCTGGGGGAGGAGGAAGGCTCTAGGAAAAAGATGGTGTGGCAATCAAACCCTGCAGGACTGCCGAAGCAAAGCCTGCTCTGGATCTGGAGTATAGAGGGAGATTGTAGTGTTTGGAGAATGTATGCACGGAGCTCCATGTAGCAGCTTCTAGAATGTCCTTAGTAGGCACCCTTCGTAAGAATGCTGTAGAGGTGGCTGTAGCTCTGGTGGAATGTGGTCTGACATTGGCTGGAACAGTCTTTCCATGAAAGGAATAACAGAATCTGATGCAATGTCCAATCCATTTTGAAATAGTCTGTTTTGAAATTGCTTTTCCTTGGACTGCAGGCGTAAGCTACAAAAAGTTGTTCAGACTTCCTACTGGCCTTGGTTCTGTCCAGGTAGTAACGAAGTTGTCTGTGAATGTCCAAGGTATGCAACAGTCTTTCCCCCTTATTCTCAGGATTGGGGAAGAAAGCAGGCAGATGAATGGCTTGATTTAAAGAAACCCTAGATACCACCTTTGGCATAAAAGTAGGGTTGGTCCTTAATGAAACCCTGTCTCTGTGAAAAATAATAAAGGGTGGTGTTGCCATTAGGGCCTGTAGCTCCGAAACCCTTCTTGCTGATGTAATTGCCAACAGGAAAGCTGTCTTCCATGAGAGAAATTGCAAGTCAACTGAAGCTGCTGGCTCAAATGGAGGTAGAGTCAGTTTTTCTAGGACAAAATTGAGGTCCCAGGCTGGCACTGGGGCCTTTCTTGGTGGCTTAATGTTCTTGATTCCCTGAGGAATTGCCTTAGTAAAGGGTGTGAAAAACAGGAGGATCAGTGTTGTATCTAGCTGAAATAGCAGATGCATGTATCTTTATGGAAGAATATGAGAGGCCGTTCTTTAACATATCTGCCAAATATTCCAAGATGAGTGGGATGTTCAACAATGATGCATCATGTCCCTTGCTGGTATTCCAATTGCTGAATCTTTTCCACTTTGCTAAGTAAACCTTTCTGGTGGATGGCCTTAGAGTCTCTGTTAGTATCCGCTGAACTTCCATGGAGAGAGATAGGCTGAAGTTATTTATGGGATCTCCCAGGCTGTTAGCTGCAGTGTCTGAAGATTTGGATGCACTGTTTCGAAGTTGTGTTGAGTCAGAAGTAGAGGCCATTGGGGAAGGGCCCACCTCCTGGTGTGACATATGCTCCGTAGTAGTGGGTACCAGTGTTGTCTTGGCCAGTCCGGAGCTATTATGATTCCCTTGGGTCTCTCTGCTTTGATCTTTAGTAATACTGAGGTCATCAGTGGCAAAGGTGGGAATGCATAGATTGTTAGGAAGTTCCAGTTGAATGAGAGGGCATCTATTTTCCAAGCTTTTGGAAGGTATGTCCTTGTGCAGAATTTTGGTAGAAGATGGTTGAGATGAGAGGCAAATAGGTCCACTTCTGGCCTGCCCCATGTCGAAGTGAGTTGTGTGAAGATCTTCGGATGTAACCTCCACTCGTGTGGATCTGTGAAATTCCTGCTTAGGCTGTCCGCCAACACATTGTCTTTTCCTGGAACAAACTGGGATTGCAACTGGATGTTTAGGCTCAGTGATTTCTCCCAAAGATGCATTGTCAGTCTGCAAAGGGGGTAAGAGTGGGTGCCCCCTTGCTTGTTTATGTACCACATCACAGTGGTGTTGTCTGTCCGTATCAGTAAATGGCCTTGCTGTAGATGGTGTCGAAAAGCCTCGATGGCATGCATTACTGCCAGCATTTCCTTTTGGTTTATATGCAGATGTGTTTCCTTTGGAGACCATTGTCCTTGTATACACCTGCCTTCCATGTGCGCCCCCCATCCAAGGTCTGAGGCGTCTGTGGTCATGGTCTGTGTTATCTGAGGTTTTTTGAATGACATACCTGTGCTTGCCTGGCTCACCGAGGCCCACCATAAGAATTCCTTTTGTAGGCATGGAATGAGCAGTATGATTGTCTCCAAGTTGTTGCTGTGTTGAGACCAAATGCTTTTTAGGTACCATTGAAGCTTTCTCATGTGTAGTCTTGCTAACGGAATCAGGAGAATGCAGGATGCCATGTAACCCAGGGCCTGTAGGAATCTCCTTGCAGTCATCTGGGTGAGTTTTGTTAAACCTTTGAAGTAATGAGTTAATTTCTCTTGCTTGTCTTCCGTCAGGTAAGCCATCTGAGAGGCTGTGTCTAGTTTGGCTCCTAAGAAGATTATTTGCTGGGATGGCTGCAGTCTTGACTTTTGGAAGTTGACTGTGTATCCCAGAGCTTGAAGTAATCATATGACATAATCCAGGTTTTTTGTCAACATCAATTTGTCGTCCGCTTGTATGAGGCAGTCGTCCAGGTGCAGGTAAATTTGTATCCCTTTGGGCCTGCAATGAGCAATTACTGAAGCCAGGCATTTTGTGAATACTCTGGGTGCAGTAGATAAGCCAAATGGCAATGCTGAGAATTGATAATGCTCTGGCCCTGCAAGAAATCTGAGGTATCTTCTGCAGCTGTGTCTGATAGGGACATGCAGGTATGCTTCCTTGAGGTCCAGAGTAATCAGCCAAGACCCCTTGCCCAGCATGGGAAGGAGTTGCTGTAGAGTCAGCATTTTGAACTTTGGTACTATGAGAAAGGTGTTTAATGCGGACAAGTCCAGTATTGGTCTCCATTGAGATTCTTTTCTTGGAACAAGGAACAGTCTTGAGTAAAACCTCTGGTTTTGTGGTAGGTTTGGCATGCCTTGTTTTCTTGGTAAGGTATGAAAATGAAACCTGTACCCTCAGTCTATAATGTCCAAAATCCATTTGTCCTTTGTCAGTCTGTGCCAATTTTTTGCAAACAGAGATAATTTCCCGCCCAAGGGAGTTTCTATTTGTTCCCTGGTAGGCGGTAGTAGAGGAAAGTCATTGAGATTGTGGTTGTGGGGCAGGTGAAACCCCTGCGTCACTTCTTTGGTTTCCTGGCTGCCATTGTCATCCCCTGTAAGGGCCTCTGTATTGGCCTCTTCCTCGGCCACGTCTGTTCTTACCCCTTTGAAACTTTTCTGTATTAGGAAAGGACCAGTTTTTTGAAGGCCAATTCCTACTGAATCTGGGGGGTTGAACCTGGAGGAAATCTTTGACCGTCTGAACTGATTTTGCTTTTTCTTCGATGGTCTTTAACACATCCTTAGCATTCGCACCAAAAAGCTTGTTCTTTTCCAAAGGTGCATCCAGAAGTTTTGCTTTTACATGATCTGGTAGAGGTTGATCTTTTAACCAAGCATGTCTACGAATGACTGCCCCTGTCATAGCTGCCCTACATGAAGCTTCCAGTGCATCATATCCACACTGCAGGAAGTGATTGCTTACTTGCTGAGTGTTATGTACAGCTTCCTGCAAAGTCTTCCTGTCTAAAGGATCAGGAGTGGCTAAAGTTTTTTGTAAATCTTCTAAAAGGTAATCCTGATATTGTAACATATGAAAAAGGCAATTTAAAGCTCTCATAGATAAGGTAGTGGATGTGTAAACCTTTTTGCCCCATCTCTCTAATGACCTAGCTTCCCTGTTGGAGGGCAATGGATTTTTAGAGGTGGAGGCTGAAACTCCTTTAGGCCCCTGTGAAACAGTTTCCAAATCAGCAGTATGGGCCCTAAATAAATGGGAATGAGTTTCTGGGACCCTGTAATACCTGTCTGGCTTGGCTGGAGCAGGAGGAAGAGAATCAGGGGTAGCACTAGAGCCAGAATATAAATCATCCAGAACATCAAGTACAGGAGGAATAGCTAAGGGCCTGTGCTGGGGCTTCTTAAGGAAAGTCCTCGGGCGTTTCCTCGAATCAGAATATTCCTGACCTTGCCACTTGAAATGTTCCCTCATGGTATGCAGAACTTCCCCAAAAGAAATATCCTCAGGAGGGGAGGCCGAGGGGATGGAATCTTCTGCATCCGAGTCCTCATAGGTCTGGAAGAGCTCTTCCTGGCTATCAGAGTGGACAGAGCCCTCAGAATCTTCATCTGAAGGAATAGGTTCAGAGGGTTCAACCCGGGACCTTTTATCAGAAGGAGGCTGGGATCCTCTCTCAGGATGGGCCTGCGAACCTCTAATCATGGAAATTAAATCAGCAGCCATGGACATAATTTGTGTCTCTGGAGAAGGCTGAGGTAAGGATTTAGAAGTAATATGCTTTGTTTTGCTGGCTGCCTTAGCCCTAGTGTAGGCCTTAATAGACATGGCCATAGGAGGCCTGGCAGCTCCACGTGCAGGAGTGACCTTGTCTACAGCAATGGTCTCGGGCATTTCCTCGGTTTCGGTATCCGGAGGAAAATCGATAACTGGCGTCGGAGTGATGTCCGGAATCGGAGTCGTCGGTAATGCGGTGTCTTCGGTTCGGAGCGGTAGAGAGACAGTCTCAGAGGGAACCGGAGCACTCGCACTAGGTTTTGGCATGGAGTCGGTGGTAGACGCGGGCCGAGGATGTCGGTCCCGGTCTTTTCACTTTTTGGGAGTTAGCGATGTCGGAAGATCCGACGGCATGGTTTAAGCAAATTTATCGGCGAAAAAGTCTTCAGCGAACTCCGCCCGGCACCTGAGAGTGCGCTTGTTGAAGCGAGCACAGGCTACACAGGCCGAGACGTCGTGGTCTGGGCCCAGGCAAGGAAGACAGTAAGAGTGGAAATCCTTATGAGGTATTTGTTTACCACAAGAAAGACAATTGTTAACTTTTTCCGTAATTTCTGACATCAGCTGAGGCAAGAAAAAGGTCCCCAACGGGGTACTTAGCTTTTTTGATGACTTCGGTATCGAAGAATACAGGAGCTGACCGACCGGCACTTGCGAACTGCTTCTGCTTCGGGCAATGCGCGGCAAGAAAGACTGAAGAAAATGGAGTCGGCTGATGCTTATGTACTCCAGCCGCTCTGACGTCGGAGAGAAATGCGACATCAGCCGACGTCGGACCCAGACTTTGGAATCCGGCCGACCGAGGGCTGCCTGAGGCAGGACAACCCACATGTTATGACTGCAGTTGCATTCTTGAAGGACATCTGTACTATGTTCATCGTGCATTCAGCTGCAGTCCTTACATATGGGTAGAATCCCAAAGCTATGAAAGGGGTGGTAGGCATTAGGTGTAATTAGGGGGAGCCAAAATGCCCTGCAAGACTGCAGTGGCAAAGCCTGCTCTAGATTTGGAGTATAATGGTAAGTTGTAGTGCTTGGAGAAGGTATGCACAGAACTCCAAGTGGCTGCTTCCAAGATATCCTTGGAAGGAACTCCTCTGAAAAAGGCTGTAGAGGTGGCTGTGACCCTGGTGGAATGAGTTCTAATGCCTGTAGGTACAGTTTTGCCATGAAAGGAATAGCAAAAGCGCATGCAGTGTGCTATCCATTTTGAAATTGTCTGTTTGGAAATTGGTTTTCCTTGAGCTCCTACTGCATAGGCCACAAAAAGCTGTTCTGATTTTCTGAAAGGCTTTGTTCTGTCCAAATAATAACGCAGTTGTCTGTGGATGTCCAAGGAATGTAGCAATCTCTCCCCTTTGTTTTGAGGATTAGGATAAAAAGTAGGCAAGTGTATGGCCTGATTTAAAGCTACCCTGGATACCACTTTAGGCATAAAGGACGGGTTGGTTCGTAAGGAAACTCTGTCCTGATGGAAGATAATAAAAGGCTGGACAGCCATGAGAGCCTGTAATTCTGAAACTCTATGAGCTGAGGTGATAGCCAGAAGGAAAGCTGTTTTCCAGGACAAGTATTGCAAATCTACTGAAGCAGCTGGCTCAAAAGGAGGCAGGGTGAGTTTTTCCAGAATGAAATTAAGATCCCAAGCAGGTATTGGTTGTTTCCTTGGAGGTCTTAAATTCTTAACCCCTCTGAGGAACCGTCTTAAGAGAGGGTGCGAGAATAAAGGTGGATCAGTGTTGTATTCTGCAGAAATGGCTGAGGCATAGATTTTGATGGAGGAGAAAGAAAGTCCACTGCTTAGCAGTTCTGTCAAATATTGTAGCATTCATGGTAAATTCAGTTTTCCAGGGTCCTGGCCCTTTTTCTCATTCCAGACACAAAAACGTTTCCATTTTGCGGAGTAAGCTTTTCTAGTTGATGGCCTTCTGGCCTCCAAAATGACATCCTGCACCTCCTTGGAGAGTAGGGTCTGCTGTGATGCTAAGGAATCTTCCATGCGGCTAGATTGAGAGTTTTTAGCTGACTGTGAAGAGTTTTGAAGTTGTGTTGAGTCAGAAGAGGAGGCATTAGAGGCAGGGTCCATGGTGAGGAATTAGTCAGGCTCCTCAGGAGTGGGTACCAGTGTTGCCTTGGCCAGTCCGGAGCAATGAGGATCATCTTTGGTCTGTCTGCTCTGGTCTTCAATAGAACTTTGGGCAGCAAAGGAAGAGGTGGAAAGACAAACTGTCATTGATGTCCAGCTGAAAGAGAGAGCGTCCACTTTCCAGGCCTTTGGATGGAAGATCCTTGAGCAGAATTTTGTCAATTGATGATTTTTGTGGGAGGCAAATAGATCTATGGCTGGTCTTCCCCATTCTTGGATTATTTCTGTAAAAACCTTTGGATGCAACTTCCATTCGTGTGGATCTGTCATAATCCTGCTTAGGTTGTCTGCCAGCATGTTTTCCTTGCCTGGCAAGTACTGTGCTTGTAGTTCCATTTGTAAGTCCATGGCCGTGTTCCAAAGTGACATGGCCAGCCTGCATAGGGGGTAAGAATGTGTCCCTCCCTGCTTGTTTATGTACCACATAACTGTTGTGTTGTCTGTTCTTATCAATAGATGACCTGGTTTTAGAAAGTTCTTGAAAGCTATAATAGCATTTATTACTGCTAGCATTTCTTTTTGATTGATGTGAAGGTGCTTTTCTTTTTGGGACCATTTGCCCTGAATGCACCGATCTGTCATGTGCGCCCCCCAGGCGTAGTCCGAGGCGTCTGTTGTGATGACTTGATTTGCTTGAGGCTTGCTGAAAGGGAGACCTGTGTTTGTTTGGCATGCTTGAGCCCACCACAGAAATTCCTTTTGCAGACATGGAATTAGTGGTATTATTGTTTCCAAACTGTGGCTGTGTTGAGACCATATGTTTTTCAGGTACCATTGTAGTTTCCTCATATGCAGCTTTGCACATGGGATTAGTAAGATGCAAGATGCCATGAATCCCAGAGCCTGCAGGATTTTCCTTGCAGTAAGCCTGGTGCAATTTGCTAGTGTTCTGAAGTATTGGAATAGTTGCCCCTGCTTTTCTGGCGTGAGGTAGGCCATCTGGGTGTTTGTGTCCAAGTTGGCACCCAGGAAAATTATCTTCCGAGAGGGTATTAGTCTTGATTTCTTTTTGTTGACTGTGTATCCCAGAGAGTTTAATGACATTATTACATAAGCCAGATGTTTCTGAAGGATGTGTTTGCTGTCCGCTTGGATCAGGCAATCGTCCAAATAGGGATATATTTGTATCCCCTTGAAGTCTGCAGTAGGCAATTACTGATGCCAGGCATTTCTTGAATACTCTGGGCGCAGTAGAAAAGCCAAAGGGCAATGCAGAGAATTGATAATGAGTTGAACCTGCAAGAAATCTGAGGTATCTTCTGCAATTTTGTCTGACTGGGACATGCAGGTATGCCTCCTTGAGGTCCAATGTTACCAGCCAAGACTCCTTGCCCAGCAATGGAAGAAGCTGCTGTAGAGTGAGCATCTTGAATTTTGGTACGAGTAGGAATGTGTTTAGGATGGATAGATCCAGAATAGGTCTCCAATCTTTTCTCTTCCTTGGCACCAGAAAAAGCCTAGAATAAAACCCTTGACCTTGTTCGTGCATAGGTACCTCTTGAATAGCTTTCATGTTTTTGAGATCTATAATTAGCCTTTGTGCCTCTGCCCTCTGATTGTGTGGCAGGTTTGGCATGCCTCTCATTTTTGGAAGGGTGTGAAAATGGAATTTGTAGCCTCTGTTTATAGTGTCCAGGATCCATTTGTCCTTTGTGACAGTATGCCAATTTTTTGAAAATAATGCCAGCTTTCCTCCCAAGGGGGCTGCCATTTGAGATCTGGTTGGCATGCAAAGTGGAAAGTCATTGGGTTTGCTTTCTGATAGATTGCGAGTTGTCCTCACCACCTCTTTGGGTAGGAGCTTGCCATTGTCTGCCTCTGTACGATCCTTGGGATTGTCCTCTGCCCCTCGGGCGCCTGTATCTGCCTCTTTGGGGTCTGTCTGTGGCAGGAAAGGACCAGTTTTTGGAAGGCCAATTTCTACTAAAACGTGGGGGTTGTACCTGTAGAAATTCTTTCACAGTTTGCATTGATTTAGCCTTTTCCTCCATTTTCCTTAATACCTCCTCAGCATTAGAACCAAATAGTACATCCTTTTGAAGAGGAGCGTCTAGTAATTTAGCTTTGACATGATCAGGTAAGGCTTGTTCCTTAAGCCAGGCATGTCTACGTATGACTGATCCTGTAACAGCAGCTCTGCATGAGGCCTCTAGAGCATCAAAACCACATTGTAAGGTATGCTTACCCACTTGTTCTGCACTATGTATCAAGTCCTGCAACTCCTTCAAATCTGGTAGTTCAGGTTGTGACATTTTACTTTTCAATTGTGATAACAAACTGTTGGTATTTTAGCATATGAAACTGACAGTTTAAGGCCTTCATAGATAAGGTAGCCGAGGTATATACCTTTTTTCCCCACCTTTCTAAGGATCTGGAATCTCTCTCGGAAGGCAAAGGATTTTTAGCAATGGAGGCCTTAACTCCCTTGGGGCCCTGTGAGATGGTTTCTGGGTCAGCAGCATGGCTCTTGTATAGAAATTGGTGTGAGTCAGGGACCCTGTAGTACCTGTCAGGCTTAACTGGAGCTGGAGGTAGAGAATCCGGGTTAAAGCAGGCCTCCGAGTAAACATCATCTAGAATGTCCAAGACAGGAGGTATAGCCAAAGGCCTGTGCTGAGGAAGCAAAAGAAATTCCCTGAGCCTTTTCTTGGAATCAGAATAATCCTGGCCTTCCCAGTGGAAGTGTTCCCTTAAGGTATTCAAAGTTTCCCCAAATGAGTAATCCTCAGGGGGAGATACAGAAGGAATGGACTCCCCCGCATCAGAGTCTTCAAAAGGGGAGTAAGAATGTTCCTGATCATCAGAGTGCTCTGAAATAATGGAGCCCTGATCAGAGGAGGGGGAATCTTCCTCCACTCTAGGCCTTTTGTTTGGAGGGGGCCGAGAACCTCTGATAAGAGTAATTAAATCCTCAGCCATTTTAAGCATCTGTTTCTTAGGCATGGGCCCTGTGCAGCTGGTCTCTTAGAGTGCATGGTTGCTTTAGACTTAGTGAAAGCCTTGATAGAAAAAGAAGAGGAAGGTCTGAAGACACCTTGAGTGGAGGTGGACCTGTCCACATTCTGAGTTTCAACTCCGACAGTGGCTTCGGTATCTGTAGTCGGGGTGTGGGCCGAGGAGCCTGCGACCTTGGGTACAGGAGACACCATCAAAGGCAGGTCGTCGGTAGGCAGGGGCTGCGTAGGCGCCTCATTGAGAACCGGACCACGTGTAGCCGGCTTTGGCGTGGTGTCGGTAGAGGCCGCGGACCTCGCGTGTCGGTCCTTGTCTTTTAGTTTTTTAGACAAAACCGGAGTCAGAGTATCCGACGACATAGTATAGTTAAATGCTTTTCCAAAATAATGCTAGGCGAACTCCGCCCGACGCTTAATAGTGCGTTTGTTGAATGTAGCACAAAAGCGGCAGGCCGAGACCTCGTGGTCAGGGCCTAAACAAGGTATACAGAGGGAATGGAAATCCTTATGCGGTATTTGCTTCCCACAAGAAATACAATTATTAACTTTGTCTGACATCGGTCTGAGGCAAGAAAAGTTTCCCCAACAGGGTACTTAGCTTTTAAGAAGACTTCGCTTTCCAAATTTTCGTAATCTCAGGAGCTGGCCGACCAGCACTTGCGAACTGCTTCTGCTTCGGGCACCACGCGGCAAGAAAGACTGAAGAAAATGGCGCCAGCTGGTTCTTTTATACCCCTGTCGCACTGAAGTCAGGCAAGAAGCGACGACAACCGACGCCGGACCTAGACTTTGGAATTCGGCCGACCGAGGAACCGCCTGACGGCAGGAGAACCCATATGTAAGGACTGCAGCTGTATGCACGATGAACATCTCATAGCTCGTTAATCTGTCCTAATGGTTGAATAATTCTGACCAAATGGTACAGAAACTGCAACAAAAAAATCACAGAAAAACTGCAAGGAGAAATATTCTATTCCTTATAAGCTTTCAAATGACTTATCCTTTCTTGGTCTTCCAATTTTGGGGGCCACAAGATCTAAAATGGGGAAAAAAAGCAGTTTATTTAAATGCATCAACAAATTACTTCCCTAAGGGCAGCACTTGTAACTGGAGCCTATTAGCTTTGTTTTTTTCCCTAACTACCTGCTATACAACATTTTAAATTATCATCATCCAACCTTTGCAATCTGGAAATATATGCCTACCCCTCCTATGCCAAAGACCATCTATATAAGAAACCAAAAGCAGCTCCCTCTGGAAATTACTATTAGAATAAAATGCAGTTGACTGGCATTGTCTTAACCAAATGCATGATACCAACTCACCTCTTCACATGTTCACTTAAATTCTTATAAGTGTCATTAGGAAAAGTAAGGATACAGAAAACAATTATCCCTTTGATAAACAAATCAGTAAGCAAACACCTGGCCAGAAGGTAGGGCTGCCATCTTTGGAAGATGCAAAAAGCAGGCCACAACACAATTCTTTCTCCACCTTTTGAACCACAATGCTCCATCTCTTGCCCCACCTGCACCACACTTTGCCACCCATTTTCAGATGTTAACCAGATTGCCACTTTGTCTGAAGGTGTTTTTTTCCCTGATTGCCTGCTAATGTAACTGCAATGCACTAAAGAGATGCACGTACTAAAACTACTACTTGGAGGAACTAAACACCAGTGTTCTTTTTGTCATGGCAAACAAAAAAACAGAGTTCGCAAATTTATTGCTGGATTACTGGAACAGCCTTCAGTTTAGATAGCAATGCTACAAGAAGGGATGATGCATGGAAGAAATATAAAACCCTTAGAAATGCAAACTCATTCAGCAAATAAAGGGGAATAAGATGCAAATGCCAATATTTAATTAGACAGGCAAAAATACTTCTGTCTGGAATACAGAAAAAATATAAACCCAGCAGGCTTTTGAAATAGGACAAATTAACAAAGAAAGCTTGAAATCTCCACACTAGAACCATTTTGAATAAATGTGCATCATCCAGAAAAATCAGGGCATGGACAATACTCTCCTTCCTAGATAAACAAATCAGTAAGGGAATTTATGGGCTAAAGGGGTATGGGAGAACATAAAAATCAGTGGAAATATAAAGTCATTCGACAGAGACAAAAAAGTGACAACAGCTCATTAGACACACAAGCAATTATTTCCATAAACTATATTTATTTATTTACAGCGGTAGTGAATTAAAATACAAAACATTAAAAAAAAAGGCAAAACTGTAGGCAATAGGAGAGAAGTTCAGATCAGTTGCATAGAAGAACTGTACATGTACATTGCAAATAAACAGAGTGTAATGTAAAACATTTACAGTGGTTTCTAAAGTGCTCAGGTCAGGTGAAATACAAAGCATTTAAAAAATAGAAAAGGCAGAAATGTAAACAATTATACAGTATTTTAGATCAGTTAAAAATAAAAAAATGTATATGTGTGTTATAATAAACAAGCACAGTGTAATTTACAATATTTGCACTAGTTTCTAAAGAGGTTCAACCTTCAGCAGTTCTATGAGAAAAGAAGAGAAGTGGAAAGGGATAGTGTGTTAAGTAATATGTCCTGTGTTGAAGCAGGAGTATTTGGCTTGGAAGAGGTGCTTTTTAAGTTGCACTCTGAATTTGTAGTAAAGGGCTGATTTCCTTTAAGTTGATGGAAGAACTTGCCAGTGAGTAAGCACCATTACCCACAATGTTTGTGCAGTGTTGCAGATTGGCTAAAGGGGTAATGACATTTGGTATGGCTTGTGAATAGTGTCTCAGGTTGTATGAGGAAGTTTGTTTTTATGAAGTTTAGGTACAAAGGGAGTAAATGTCTAGATTTAAGGGAAGTTTATACAGCTGGGATCCTTGGGATAACTGCAGAAAAAAACTTATAAAAGTGGCCGTTTTTTTGAAGTAACATAAATAAACTTCCTGGTAAAAGAAAAAAACACAAAGGAAGATTAGCTATGCCTGAATTCTGCAAAAAGCCAGAGCAAATAAGTCTGCTGACTATTTTTCATCCACGACACAACAAATTTCTAAGTACCTGACTCAGATTCATATATTACTAAAGGCATTATCAACTCTGACTACTCCCAATTTCTCTCTGTACTACAGTAGTGAACAACATACTGTCAAAAATAAAACACCACATCTGGGACTAGCCCCGTGGAGTAAAGGGATAAAGTCCTGACTTTCACACTGATTACCCATATTTGATTAGCTGCACAGATACTGGAGGGACAAAATGGAAGAAGATGGGAACAAGAGGCCACAGCTGGCTCACCATCCTGGGGAAAAGGGAGGGGTATGGCTCACTGCAGCAGGGATATCTATCAGTGGGCAGGAGATCACTCCCAGTATACTGCTTAGCAGTAATACACCACTGTCTCACTCACCCACCCACCCACACACACATGTATGGCACAGTAAAACTTCTAATAGATTTTAAAGGAATTTATTCATCAGACGGACACAATGTGCTTATACCAGCTACTGGCTGCTCTAAATGCTTTATAGCTTTCAAAATGTAAAACACTTCTCATTCCTACATTTTTTTTCTATAACTGGTAGTAGATGGAGCAGATGAAGCTCCATGCACTATAATATCTGATTGTCTCTCTCCAATCATAACTACTTATTATATGTTGTCAACAAAGATATCAAAACTCCCCCCTTGAGTTACACATCGCTCTGCTCATGAGGTGAATTTCTTGACACCCATGCCTCAAACACATAATAAGCTAGATATGATTTCAACATCATCTGCTTTGTAGACACTAGTCTTAATCTAAATACTGTCATCTACTTCATCTTCCTAGCAGGACTATATTACTTTTGATTTGCCCGACTGCAATTCCTTTACTCTGTACTCATACTTTGATTTGCATACCACTTTGTATGTTATGCACACCTTCTTGTCTTTATTTCTACTGTCATGTATTATACAGTCATATGTTGCCTAATATTTAACCTCTGTATAACTACTTTTAGTACCAGTGTACTGTCACATGCCATGTGAACTTGCATATTATACTTATATTATTTAATTACTTTTTCCCTAAATTTAAGAGGATTTTCCCCCAGCTCCCTTACACACACAGACACACACACAGACACACACACAGACACACACACACACACAAAATGGAACTAAAGAATAAAAAAATAAATGTCACAGCACAGAAAAGTTAAGTGTTGTACTCAGCTACACTAAATTTCTGAAAGCTCATTTTGCAGAAGAGCCATGTAGCAAATTAGAGGAAAGAAAAATACTTCCACAAGGAAAACTGTCAAATACTTCAAATAAAAATGTGTGTTCATTAATACAACAGATTTATGAAAAACATTATATAGACCAAAAAACATTGGCCCGTTTGGAAAAAGAAGCGACTGAGGAAGTGTGAAAATATAAACAACAAAATCTGAGACTTTTGAAAGGTATAAAAAAGAAATATGGACATGAGAAAGACAGATATCTGATATGGTGCAATATTTATGCAAAGGATTAAGCCAAATTAATCAACACAAAAAAGGCAGCTTCAAAGATATTCAAAGAGAAATACAGACAAAGGCATCTGGATATGGAAAGTTTCACAATAAAAAAGTAAGAATACAAAGAGAAAGTGGAACTGAAGATTCGTAAAGTAGAAGATAAAAAAATAGAAGTTGAAGTTATGGAATACCTGTGAAGTGAAGGATTTATTGTAAAAAGTCTAACACAGGTTAAGTCACACATGATGGAACGAGTTCCCAAAAGGAAAAACAGGACAAGGAGGAGACAGATGAAGAAGAAATATGGACAAGGGAAAGAAAAAGAGATTTAAAATGGTGCAATATTTATGCAAAGCAGAAAGCAAAATTAAACACAAAAAGAGCAGAGACTTCCCATCCTTTGGAACAAACTACCTATCTATAGCAAACAAAGCTCCTCATTAGCACTCTTCAAGAAAAATCTTGATGACTGGATGGGAAATAGGAAATTCACCCCTGGGATCACCTCTGTGGCTCTGCTTGACAGGGGCACAGGAAAATAATTTTCTTGGGTGGCAAAAGCCAGGGTACCTTTTTGGCTAGGCTTATACAGGCCCTAGGGCCAACAGCCTGATACCTACCTATGAACCAAAGATTATTTGAAGAGAAATACAGGCAAAGGCATCCAATCATGGAAAATTTTACATACAAAAAATAAGAAAACAAATAGGAAGAAGTAGAAAAAAGAATTATTAATTGAGACGTTAAAGAAATAGAAACTAAGGTTACGGATTGCCTGCGAACTGAAGGATTTAGTGTAGAAAAATTAACTTTAGTAACATCACAGCAGGATGTAGCAATGAATCCAGAAATGAAGGAGAAACCAGTGGAGTGAGAAACATCTGCTCAATTGCCATATGAAGACACTTTGGAGCTTTCCCCAAGAAACCAGTACAAATGTTCAGTTGGAGTTTCACAGCAAGGAAAAGAACAGGAAACTGTGGCAATTCTGATGCAGTCAGTGTTGTGGAGTGATAGGCCAGTGAGCTCCCATATGAAATAGCAACAGATGACAAAGGATGAAACTGAAGAGAATGTGGCACAGGAAGATGCTCTAACTTTCTATAGAATGCCTGCAGGGAAAGGAGAAATAAAAATGTGCCCTCAGTTTAGAAGAAAATGATGTACGAGAAGAGTCGCCTGATTTAACTGAGATGGTGTTTCTAATGAAAGAAAGACTACAAAGTCAATAAAACCCAAAAAGTTAGAAATTTGATAAAAGAAATGAATACACAAATTAGGACTGTCTTTTTTATTTTTTCTCCAAGTCTTTTGGTTTCTAATACCATGATGGGACTGGACCCCATTCCTAAGTCAAAGTATGAATAAAGTTCATGAAATTAGTATTGTTTCAATCTTTGATGTCAGCCAAAAGTGGTCTTTGCAGCACCCGCAATGTGCCCAGTAATGACTCCTCCTGGAATTCGTATGGAGTTACATAGACTAGTAACATATCTAAATACGATTGTAGATTCTTTTTTTTATAAGAGCCATTGCTCCTACTACTACTGGAACGGCTGGGTATCTTTCTTCCACATTGCTCTCGTTTCTGCCTGCAGATCCTGATATTTTACGACTTTGTGTCTGTACGCAAGACACGGCAGTCACTGAGTGTGGCGATTTCAATGATCAATGCTACTCTTGTCTTCTTCTCTTGAACCACTATATCTGGTTTTCTAGCATTTATCTTTTGAACTGTTGGGTGGTCCCTTGTGATATAAACTTCATCAGTTTCTATGATGCTTTGTGGCTCATGATTCCAGTGTTTTTCAGCCACTTCAATACCATAATATTTGCACAATCCCCAGTGGAACAATCTTGCCACGTTATTATGCCTTTCAGTATACAGTCCTTCTGCCATGTTGCAACCTGCAACAAGGTGTGCAACTGTTTTCAATTTGGTTTTAAAAAAACCTACATTTGTCTGTTTATCCCACATGTTCAATGGACTTTGTAAACCAACGTGTACTTAGCCCACTATCTTGGGATGCCAATATTAACCTTTCATCTCTTGGTTTGAACTAGTCTCTCTCAACCATTCCTGCATTTGTTCCTGATCAACATGAAGTTCTTCCAGAAGTTTTCTATACTTGCAACTATATTTATGCTTTTTCCACATTTCTTGTCTTCTCATCTGGTCCTTCAGTTTATATTCTTTCTTTTGTTTTTTGGCACATTCAGTTGCTGCCTGATTTTTATCCACTTCTGGTTTGATTTCCATTCCTGCTTGATGCCGATATGATTCTGCTAAATTAAGCAGAGAAGTCATCTTAGATTTATTCTCCTCATGTTTCAAAACTTTCACTACGTCTGGGTCTTGTGAGGTCAGCAGATATGTGTGGAGTCCCACAACTGCAGATCTATACATATAATCAACTTCAAGGAGGCCCATCTCTCCTTCAGAATGGTGAATATATAATCTTGGTATGCACTGATTTTTATAAATCATCTGGTGAGCTGGAAGCATCCTTCTTGTTTTCCTATCTAATCTATCCAACACGTTTTGGGGCCAGTCAATCACTCCAAAACTGTAAGTTAGGACAGGAAGAGCTAATTGGTTTATAGCTTGAATTTTGTTCCTAGATGTCAGGATTAATTTAAGTCTTCTGAAATATTCCTTACTATGTTTTATTCACATTTGTTCGTGTTTTACTGTTGATCCTTCATCAGTTCTCAAGTATTTATACATTCTCTCTTGCTCAATTTCTTTTATATCACATTCTTGTCCCAAACTGATGTTTTCCTGACGCTGCAGTTTTCCTGCTTTAAAGGTTACTTTTGCACATTTATCACTACCCACAGAGATTCGTGCGATATAACAGAAGTAAATAGGATATATTACTGTGCAGCTAATTTAATAACAGATAAAGTCTTACCACAAAAACACAGGGTAGTGAGGTAAAGGAAGGGGAGAAATAGAATGCCATCATGGAAGTATCGATTAGAGAAAAAAAGAAGTTATGTACTCACCATAACGTTCCATCTGAGTAGGTAACTTCATTTGTCTGCAACATGTGGGCATCAGATCCGAGCCAGCAGCTTTCCAAGCTAAAAGATCCAAGCTCCTCCCCCTACCCATAATGCCCTGCCATCTCTCTCTAACCCTCAGATCGAGTTTGCCAGAAAAAGGCAATAGGAAATTCTATAACCTAGAAAGGGTTACAATACGTTCCAGTGATGTCAATTGAAAGAAGACATATCCTGATCCTTTGATAATGAACTAAGGGTCTGGGGGATGGAGGGAGGGCCGGTTGCAGACAAATGAAGTTACCTACACAGATGGAGCGTTATGGTGAGTACATAACTTCTTTATCTGAAGTAGTTAACTTCATTTGCTCAGCAACCTGTGGGACAGAGTCCCCAGCTACCAGCAACTTGGGAGGCCCTTATGGAAGGATATTCCGGAGCACTGCGGAGCCAAACGATGCACATCCTCTGGCTATTAAATCCAATTTATAGTGTGTAATAAAGGTATGAGAGGAAGCCCAAGTAGCTGCTGAGCAAATGTCATCCAAAGTAACCCTTGACCAGAAAGCAGCAGAAGTGGCCATAGATCGGGTAGAATGGGCTCGCACTCTCAGGGGCTCAGGACGACCAGAACTTTTGTATGCTAGGAGAATGCACTGGGAAATCCATCTAGCTAAGGTTACTTTAGTGACTGGCTTCCCCAGACAGGATTTTGCAAAGGAAACAAAAAGTTGATCACATTTTCGAAGATCTACTGTTCTGTTTAAGTAAAAACTTAACTGTCTGTGAACATCCAGACAATGAAGTCTGTATTCTCCTTTGTTTTAGAAATTTGGAAAGAAGACAGGTAGACTGATAGATTGGTTAATGTTGGCTTCTGAAGCCACTTTGGGCAGAAAAGAGGAATTAGTCCTGAGGGAGACCCTATCTTTATGAAAGATGATGTATGGAGGTTTACTGCAAAGAGTGTGAAGCTCCGATATCCTTCTAGCAGAAGTAATGGCAATCAGGAAGGCCGTCTTCCAGGATACATATTTTAAGTCGACTGAAGCCGCGGGTTCAAAAGGAGGCCCAGTCAGAGCTTGAAGAACTAGGGTAAGATCCCATGGAGGCACTGCATCTTTAATAGGGGGTCTTAACAAAAAGGTTCCTTTCATGAATGTTTTGCATATCTTGGAGGACGCTAGAAGCCCTGAACTGTTTCCAACGTGGTAGTGGGAAATAGCTGCCAACTGAACTTTAATAGTAGAAGCACTAGCTCCTTGATCAAAGGTATGCGAAAGAAAGTCTAGAACTGCTGGGATAGGAGACGTGAAGGGGTCTAATTTCCTGTGCTCTGCCCAGATAGAGAAACGTTTCCATTTACTCTTGTAGATTTTCCTGGTAGACGTTTTATGGGCGGCCACCAGGATGGCCTTAACAGAGGAAGATATACTGGGAGTCCTAGCCATTAAGGGAACTGGATCAACCAAGCTGAGAGCTTGAGGTAGTCCAGGTCGGGGGTCTTCAATCCTAAAGGATGAGAGATCAGATCCGAATTGGGATCTAAAATCCAGGGAGGATATACTAGATGAGACCGCAGGCAAGGGAACCAGGTTTGACAAGGCCAGAATGGGGCTATGAGGATAACTCTGCTCCCCAACCGACGAGCTTTCTGCAAGAATTTTGTCATCAATGGAAGAGGAGGATAAGCATACAGAAGACCGGATGGCCAAGTGTGAACTAGAGCGTCTCTGGGGGCTTCCCCTGGTGGGGGAAATCAGAGCGAAGAACTCGCTGCACTTTGTGTTCGAAGGCGAGGTGAAGAGATCGCAGCAAGGTTGACCCCATTAGAGGAAGATTTGTTTCACTACTGCTGGGTTCAGAGACCACTCGTAAGGTGAGAGGATCGCTCGACTCAACCTGTCCGGCAAGATGTTTGACCGAACCGGGATGTGCATTGCTATGAGAAAGCGGTTGGTGGATATCGCCCATTCCCATACTCTCATTGCCTCCCTGCAAAGTGGATAGGATCTGCTTCCCCCCTGTTTGTTTATGTACCAGACTACCGACATGTTGTCTGTTTGAAGTGCAATAGTTCCTGGAGGGAGAAGGGGATGGAGAGCCTGCAACGCTAGAAGCACCACCCTCATTTCCAGGACACTGATATGCAGTGAGGTCTCTGTGAAAGTCTATGTGCCTTGGACGGATCTGCCCATGCCATGCTCCCCCCACCCGAGGAGAGATGTGTTCGTGGTCACCGTGACTTGGGGAGGGGTATAACAAAGGGGCAGCCTTCTCGAAGATCTCTGGAGCAGAGCCACCAAAGAAGTGACTCCCTGCAAATCCTGCTGAGGAGAATAGGTGTAGACAGGGGGTGAAAAAGAATGGACCATTGAACTTGTAATGTCCACTGAAGGATTCTCATCTTCAGGCGAGCGAAGGGCGACAGATTGATGGCCGCTGCCATGGATCCCAGGGCCCTCAGGACTAGTTCTGCTGGGGGAGCTGACGATTGTAAGAGGTCTAGAATGTGAAGGCTTAGACTGCGAAGTCTGTCCTCTGTCAGAAAGACTCTGGATTGAGTAGTGTCTATCCTGGCCCCTATGAATTCCAAAATTTGAGCAGGATGAAGGGAGGATTTCTGGTGGTTTATTGTAATCCCTAGGTGGCGGGCTAGGTGTAAGTAGTAGTCCCTGCCTGAGCAGAGTTGATGCCTGGTGGGGGCGGTTAGGAGCCAGTCGTCCAGGTACAGAAAGACATGTATTCCCTGAAGCCTCAGGTGAGCCCCTACAACTGCCATGACCTTGGTGAACACCCTGAGGGCTGTGGTGAGACCAAAGGGTAGGACCCTGAACTGATAATGGCTGGCTCCCAGCCGAAAGCGGAGGAACCTTCTGGATAGTCTGTCCATCAGAATGTGGTAGTACGCATCCTTGAGGTCTATCGAGCACATCCAGTCGATCTCCTGCAAAAGTGGGAGAATGGATTGAATAGTGACCATCCGGAATTTTTCTTTAGCGACTGACAGGTTCAGTGTTGACAGGTCGAGAATGGGTCGCAAGTCCCCCGTCTTTTTTGGCACCAAAAAGAACCTGGAGTAAAAGCCTGATCTGGATTGTTCTGGGGGGATGCGCTGGATAGCTCTTTTTCTTAGCAGCCCTTGAATTTCTGATGCTGCTGCTGCCTCCCTCTGATCGGGTGGAACATCAGGTAGTCTTGTTGATCGGGGAGGGTGAGATAGGAAAGGAATTGAATAGCCTCTGGATATGATTCGGAGCACCCAGCAATCTGTCGTAATGGATTCCCATTTCCCTAGGTATTCTGAGAAGCACCCCCTCGACTGCCTCCAGAGAGGAGCAGTCGGGCAACCCTTCAGGGCTGCTGTGCAGATCGATCTGAAAAAGGTTCTCTCGACCCAAAATTCTTTGGACCGCCTCTGCCCCTGGGCCGGAGTACACCCTGTCCTCCTCTGCCTCTGAAGGACGAGGGATCCGGAGCGAAATGGGATTGTTGAGCTTTCCGGAACCACATCTTCTTCTGTCCTCTTTGGTTCCTGGAGTAGGACCTCTGAGGAGCCGAGAAGCGGATCCCGACGGCAGACTTCTTCCCATCGTTCTCGCTCTGGAGGAGCGTATCTCAGATGGGTTTGCCGAAGAGAGTAGAACCGTCAAAAGGGGCATTCACGAAGGACGCCTTGAAGGGTTCCACAAAATCTCAGAGACGGAGCCAGGCCTGTCTACGTAAGACGACGCCCGTTCCGCTAGCTCTAGCTGCTCCCTCCGTAGCATGAGAGAGAAGCCGCATAGAAGTGTTGGTGACTGCCTTGAGAGTGGCCATTCGAGCCGAGAAGGTCCGCTTGTCCTCGGCCGACATGGACTCTGGGGGTGACCCAGCGTACTCTTTAATCAGGTCCCGCTGGAGCCGAATCACATGTGCCATATAATTCAGTGACCTTACAGAGAAGGTCGCTGAAGAGAGCATCCACTTTGCCAAACGGTCCATCATCCGAGACTCCTTGTCTGAAGGATGCACCGAGGAACTCTCCTGTGCTAATTCCCTTTTAGTGGCAGCCGCCACCACCATGGCATCCACTGGAGCACCCTTGCTCCAAACTGTCCTGTCCGTGGGAGGGCTGAGGATCCTGTCCGGTCTCTTGGGTATTGGCTCGACAGTGTCCGGCTCCTTCCATGCCCTAGTAGTTATGAGGTCTACCAGGGGGTCGGTGGGAGGGGACACCCAAGAGGTAGATGGGCCTGCGTCAAATGCCTCCAGAAACACAGACTCATCCGAGGAAGATTTTTGGGCAGACCACCCCCCTCTAATGAGTAACATTTCCATAATGTCTCCAAAGGAGACTTCTTCGGGGGGTGACCTTGGGGAACCTTTACCTTCCTCTAAGTCTGTGTCCTCCATGAGGGACTCGGGTGAGTCCAAGTGCCTCCTCTTGCACTTCTGTTTGTGAGGGACCTCCTCGGGGGGGGGGGGGCTGTCTGAAGAGGCCTCACCAACAATGTCCTGTTCCTCTACAGGAACAATCTGGGACGTAGGCGCAGGCTGTCCCTGGGGCCAGATGATGGAAGAAAGGCCCGTCTGAGTGGGAATGGCGGGTGGATCCGTAGCAAGAGCCTGGGGCCTCGAAAAGCTTGAAAGGACCCTCTCCACGACGTTGAATGCCGAGGGGGAACCGCTTTCCCTTGGATCCGAAAGCATTCCCCTCGGATCTGACGTGCGGATTGGCGCCGAAGGTGACCCAACCGGATCCGAAAGGGTAGTGTGCCCCGACCTTAACAGAGCCGGAGGCCCGCTGACCCCTCCGGATCCGATGCTCAGCTCACGGCCCCGAGAGCTCGGATCTGACAGATTCGAGGGTACAGTTGGCACTGAAGTAGGAAACACTGTCGGCGCCGACCCTACCCCGGCTCTGAAGCTAGTTGGATCAGACAGCTCCGAACCCCGAAAGCGGGTCGGAGAAGGAGCAATGGGGGGCGAAAAAAGGTGTCGAGCTCCCCCCCAGTGGGGGGGGGGGGGGCAAGAGCACTCCCATCTGCATCTGGGCCTGGAGAAATTGACGCATCATCCAGTCCATATCTGCGTCCGATAAACTTGGTGGATCTAGATGAGGCCACCGAAGCTGGCCGGGAAGGCTGCCTGGATGACCTCGAGGGTGACCGTGTCTCCTCCTCCAGCTCCGGGGAGAAACGTGGAGAACGGAGCCGGGAGGGGGGAGGCCCCAGAGACCTTAAGGGGAGAGGCAAGCTGTTTAGACGGCGGTGCCGAAGGGGTCGAGTCGGACCGCCTCTTGTGACTGCGATGCCTTTCCTTCTCTCTCTCCCTATCCTCCTTATCCTTCTTTCTGCCTTCCCTTTCCTCCTGGGCCAGCGAGGGAGGTTGAGTCCCGGCCAGAGGATCAGGAGCGGCAGGTGGGGCAGCTGCAGCCGCGGCTGGCGCCACCGAGGAGGACGAAGCAGTGTCCGGGGGCAAAAAGCCCGCCAGAATAAGCTTCAACCTCCTATCTTTCAAAGCCCCGGGGTTGAAGGCTGCACAAATAGTGCAGCCCGAGGAGAGGTGATCAACCCCCAGGCACAGGACACACTGAGTGTGACCATTCGCTGGGGACAGCTTATGGCCACATTCGGTACATTTAGAGAAAATGGCTTTAGGGCCTTCAGCCATTATTGAAGAGGAAAAAAGAAAAATAGGCCCAGAAGCACACACCTTCACACATGCAGAGGGGGGAGTGGAATAAATCTAACTTAACCAAAAAGTTAAAAGAACTATCCAAAAAAGGCTAGAAAGATAAGAGGACGTTCACACACACAAAGTCAGAGAAAGTTTGACAGAAATTCAAGATTTAAATGCTACACTCACAGTACTAAGCTCAGAGCTCGTTCAGAGTAGCTTATGGAAGCCGCAGCAAATGAGATCTGGGGGTTAGAGGGAGATGGTAGGGGGAGGAGCTTGGATATTTTAGCTTGGAAAGCTGCTGGCTCGGATCCGAATCGGATCCGATACACACAGGTTACTGAGCAAATGAAGTTAACTACTTCAGATCTGTAAAGCAATTAAGACAACACGTGTCACTATAGAAGAGGGAACAGATCAACAAAATTACTCAAAGACAGATGTGATAAAAGCAATGCACAGTATCAGAACAGACCAGGCTCTATCATGTACTATCACAAACAATAAACTAAAAATATCAGTACAGGCAAAAAAACTTAGAAGACATGCAGATAAATATAAAGGAAAATACAAAACAAGCAATTTATTGATGACCAAAAAAAGTTTTATACAGAACTGGGAAGCAAGGCAAAAGGAACTGAAACACCACCCAAAAAAAACACACACACATACATTTTGGAAAAATATCTATGAAGATCCTGTGAAACATAAAGATGTTGAATGGACGGAAGAAGTAAGAGAAAGAATAAGAAGTTCAAATGTACAGGATATGAAATGGGATAAAGTAACAGCCGGAGAGACAAAGTTCAGAAAAGCTCCTAACTGGAAAACCCCAGGCCCAGATTATATACCTAACTTCTGGCTAAAAGTATTAACATCTTTACGTGAAGGTTTAGCTATGAGTAAGAACTATTTATATGCACACCCCGAACAAACACCAGCTTGGTTAACAACAGGAAAAACAATACTCCTACCTTAACAGCGAACCTGCAAGCTATCACTTGCCTTCTGACAATGTACCAACTATACACTGGAACTGATGCCGACAGAGTTTGTCGTCATTTAGAAGAAAACTCAATCATGGCAATAGAACAAAAGGGTAACAAAAGAAAGTCATAAGGAACTAAAGATGACTTGTTGTTAAATAAAGTCATAATGGAGAACTGTGAAAAGGGGAAGAATCCAAGTATGGCATGGATAGACTACAAAAAAAGCATTTGACTGTATCCCACATTCATGGATAAAAGAGTGCTTAAAATATATAAGATACATTCTGCACTGATTGATTACATTACAGCAGCCGTGAAACAGTGGCAAACCACTTTGCAGTTAAGCCACGATAAAGGACAATTTATTATTCCAGGGATAATAATTCAAAAGGGATCTTCCAGGGTGACTCTGTCACCACTGCTCTTTTGTCTTTTAACCCATTAAGCTGCCTATTTAACAGATTAGGTCATGGCTACAATTTGATTTCAAGAAAACAACAAAGTGTAAAGATTTCTCATCATCTTTTTTGCAGATGATTTATAACTGAGGAGATGAAAGTACAACCAAATGTGATCAAAAATTTTTCAGATGACATAAGAATGTCATTTAGTCTTGATAAATATGCAAAAGCAACCTTTAAAGCAGGAAAGTTGCAGCACCAAGAAAACAAAGTTTGGGATGGGAATTTGATATAAAATAACTTAAAAAGTGTACAAATATTTGGGAATTAGTGAAGGATCAACAATAATACTTGAACAGATGCGAATATAATTTAGTAAGGAATAGTTTAGAAGACTTAGATTTATACTGAAAACAGAGTTGACATCTAGCAACGAAGTCCAATCTATAAACCATTTTGGTCTTCCTGTCCTAACTTGTAGTTTTGGAGTGACTGACAGGCCCCAGAAGGTGTTGGATAGGTTGGATAAGAAAACAAGAAGGATGCTTCATGCTCATCAGATTATTTATAAAAATCATTGCATACCCAGACTACATATTCCCCGTTCTGAAGGAGGTATGGGCCTCCTCGAAATTGATTACATGCACAGATCTGCAATCATGGGACTGCATACATATCTGCTGACCTCATAAGACCCAAACATAGTGAAAGTTTTGAAACATGAGGAGAATAAGTCTAAAATGACTTCCTTGCTTAGTTTAGCAGAAGCATATCGGTGTCAAGCAGGAATGGAAATCAAACCAGAAGAAGATAAAAATCAGGCAGCAACTGAATGTGCCACAAAACAGAAGAATATAAGGTGAAGAATCAGATAAGAAGGCAAGAAATGTGGAAAATGCATAAATACAGTTGTAAGTATAGAAAACTCTCAGACTAACCTCATACTGATAAGGCCTGAACAAAGGAATAGTTAAGGAGAGGTGAATTTAAACCAAAAGATGAAAGGTTAACACTGGCGGACCAAGAATGTGGACACGTACACAATGATTTACAAAGTCCATTAAATACGTGGGAAACAGGCAAACATAGGTTTTGTACAAAAGAACTGGAAACAGTTGCGTATCTTGTTGCTGGTTGTGGTATACTAATGGCAAAATGACTGTACACTGAAAGGCATAATAATGTGGCAGGACTGTTGTGCTGGGGATTGTGCAAGGATTATAATACTGAAGTAGCTGGAAAGCACTGGAAATATGAGCCACAAACCTTTACAGAAAATGATGAAGTTTATATCACATGGGATCACCCACTACTAACAGTTCAAAAAAAAGATGCAAGAAAAACAGATATAGTAGTCCATGAAAAGAAGACAAAAGTAACTTTGATCATTGAAATTGCTACACCCAGTGACTACAGTGTCTTACATACAGAGAGACACAAAGTCATAAAACTCCAGGATTTGCAGGCAGAAATGAGGGCAATGTGAAGGAAGGATACCCAAACAGTTCCAATAGTAGTAGGAGCAATGGATCTTATAAAAAAAATAATTTACAATTGTACTTGGATGTTACCGATACACGTAACTCCATACAAATTGCAGGAGATGTCACGGGGCATACTGTGGGTGCTGCGAAAAGCACTTCTGGCTGACACCAACAATTGAAACAACATTAATTTCATGAACTTTAATCAAATTTTGACATAGTAAAGGAGGTCCATTCCCAACATGATATTACAAACCCAAAAGACTTGGAGAAATTAAAAAAATAGAAAAAAAACAAAACAAACCATACTAACATTTTTCATGCTTGGGGTTGGCATAGCGGTTGAAGTATTTAACTCACAGACAAGTACAACAAAGCATGATTCTCACCAAAGGAAGTTGGGTATACTTATTTTATTTACTTATTTGTCTTCTGTTAACCAGGTTAGTCCAGCTGAGCCAAAGGCCCATTTTCAGTGGAAACCTAAGGAGAAAAGCTCCAGTACAAACAAATAAAAATTCATTCAACGTGTATACATTGTAAAAACAAGAAAATTACCATAGTTATTTCATACATTCCACAGCAAGAAAAATTACATAGTTGTAGCATTGCACAGATTACAGTATCAGAGAGTTAAAAGTAAAAATGTATACAACAAAATAAAAAGCTGAGTAATCAGAAGATGAGATTTTTTTTTATTTGAAAATAATACAGACTTAGATACTCACTAGTATGTATCAAGTAAATAGAGCTAGACAGGTAATAATCTTGATAGTGCTGCTATTTACAAAAAGCTAGAGCTAGAATGGAAGTAGAAGTATGACTGTGTTGATATTAAAGAGCTACAGCTAGAGCTAGCAAAGTTAAGACATGATAGTGTTGCTATTACAAATGAGGTTAAGTAGAAGAAGGCTCTAAGATTTAGGGTAAGGAGATGTAAAAAAGGTGGGGGGGACCTAAGAAGGGTCATAGCATGGGCAGGAGCTATAGTTAAGAAGGTAGTTTTTTAGTTCAAGTTTGAAGCGGTTTGTACATTTGATGTTACGAATATTTGGTGGGAGATTGTTCCAGGCTACGGACACTATGCTTTTATAAAGACGTTTGTCAATGTTTTTGTTGTTTTTATATATATTAAGAAGGTGCTGATTGAAGCTGCGTAGAGTTCGAGATGGGGTGTAGAGGGATATGAGAGACAAGAGGGAAGGACAGGCTGAGGGTTTGTTAATTAAGGTATAAGTGAGTTGTAGCTGGGAAAGGAGGAAGAGTTGGGGGAATTCAAGCCATTGAAGCTGTTTTAAAGCAAGGCATTGATGGGATTTCTAAGGATAATTGCTAGCAAAACAAGCTATGTTGTTGTAGGTTTGTGCCAGTTTGGTTATTAAGGTAGACTGTAGAAATGGGAGTATAGGAGAGACATACAAAAGACAGGGTAGGAGGAAAGCTTGTGCTAGAGCGGGTTTGGATTTAGAGGCTAGGAATTTTTTGTTTCTATATAGTAGACCCATTTTTTGAGGTCTTTATAACACAGTGTTGTATATAGTGGTCAAATTTTGATTTGTCATCAATTTGAATAGAATACCCAGAAGAATTTTATTCCTTAATAGCAACAGTCATTCACTCCAACATGACAAATTGCTCCCACAAATTCCATTAATTGTAATTTGCTCCTTCCCTTTTCTACAGATCTCACTTCCATTTATTTTATCTCTGTAACAATATTCAATGATTCAGCTGCAGTTGGTTTAGATTTTGATTTCTGTTTTCTAGTAATTGCTTTTTGGGCAACCAACAGCACTAAATTTAAGGTCTTAATATACTTAATTCAGATCCTGTGTCCCAGCTATAAAGAACTATTTCTTTACCTACAACCATTTGCTCCACCAAAATTTCTGAAAGAGTACTCTATAGGGCACTTTTAAAATCTACCAACTCATTATACGCCTAAAAATATGTTCCTAGTTACCTCTGTCTTTCCCATCATGCCTTTAGGATTTGCTATCTACCTAAGGAACAATTCTTTGAGGTCTGTTTGGGGTATATAAATACCTATGCAAACACTTCCAAGCAAAAATCTTAACTCTTCTAGACTAAGTTGCATACTTTGGAGCCATACACATGCTCTTCATTTGTTACTCTCTAAATAGCTTTTCCAGTATCTCTTCCCAATCCTTTCTAACCTTCTGTGATTGATTTATATAGTTATCATGCAATATTTCACATGCTGTACTAATTATCCCTTTTTAAAAGCAACTTCTGTTCTAGACTTGATTAAAAGGACTGGTCTTTCACTTAGGACTCCCCTATCCCTTTCTCTTTGTCTACAGTCTGACATCAATTCCTGGTAGGGAAGGCAATCTCTAACCTGCAGTTCAAATTTTGCTTGGCCTCATCCCACTCTACTACCTTTCCCTCTCTAGTTATTTGTTCCCAATACCTTGCTTCCTTTTGTCAGTTTTCTCCAGTCAATTCCAGCTCCCTCTTGCCTATTTTAAGTACCCCTACTTGTAGCCATCCCTACTGGCAAAATTCCCTTTCTCCAATCCCATGTTGACTTTGTTCTTAGAATATTTTTTTGCAACTTGAAGAATACAATACTCCATATGGCTATCACTGTTCTCCTTAAGGATCTGCATCCAAAATCTTATTCTCTCCTTCTTTCTTGAACTCCCCACCACTTCATCATCATATCTACCTATTTTAATTTACAACCTGCTTCCATTATGTACATAAGCCTTAAAAACATAAATGTAAAATATCCATACAAATCAGGTAATTCTAAACCACCCTGTTCTATACAGAGGATCAAATTATCCTACTTATATCTTGCCTTCCTCCCCTCCCAAATAAATGCCTTCAACTGTTTATTAACTAATTATTTTCCACAACTTTTCCTATGGCTGATAAAAGTATGCCTGACCTGTATATAATACTGATAGCTCTCTTAATGACTTGACAGGATACTATACTAAGCCCTTAGCTTTAGTTTTTGATAGGCCAGCCCCAAGTCATGTACACTTTACTTCACTAATGGAATAGGATTCCTGGTCTGATCTACAGCTCTGTTCTCTGAGATGAGGTGAGGTGAGTACTGAATGGTATTTGCAGGTGTGCAGGTCTGTGGAGTGAAAAACTTATTCTGGATGAGCATTATGCAACATATCAGACTCAGATCTTGCATAAGAAATTAGTTTTCCTTTTCAGAGAGATGTCTGCAGTCTCAGCACCAAATAAATGAACAAGAATACTCTTCTTGGAGATAGGCAGGTCGAAACTCAACCTTCTTAACTACTCATTGAGCCTTGACTTCTCAAGATGTGAGCCGACTGCTCAGTTTTTCACTGATATGACTGTCACTCTCAGATCTTCTCTTCCTCCTCCAGACACCATGGCCACTACAGCTAGCAGTGTTTACTATTCCTCATTATGATAATCTCTTAACTGTGATTTCAGACATGCACTGCATAACTTATGGGTTAGCTCCATGCCCCCTTTTACTTGGTTCAGACCAGTCTAGATTTGCTGAGTCTTCACTGAACAGAGGGTCTTTCTGCCTTAAAAGAGGATCTTATTATCCAAATATTCAAGAAACTGTCATTGGATCGTAACGTACTTTATAATTTCTGCCAGTCTTGAACATTATTTTTTTAGATATTGAGAAATCTCTCCAGCGCAGCTTGAGTCGCGTCTTACACTTAACAGGATAATGGATCCTTATCAGTTCAGGTTCTGTTCTCACTATAGCACTAAGACTGTTCTAATTTGAATAGTAAATGATCTAATTGCCAGAGGACATAACTTTTACTCTGTTTTGGTCTTGCTGGATCTTTATGTAGCATCTGACACCACTGATAATGGCATGTTGACTGAGTGGCAACAATCTTACAATGGTCTCTCTTGTACAATGTTTAAATGGTTTACTTCTTATCTCACTGGTCATACCCTGATGGCATTCATTTTAAACTCTTCTGTCACATTTTCTCTGGATTGTTTAGTACCACTGGGGTCGATGCTGGGCCCTATACCTCTTAAGGTGCTTATGCTTTCACTGAGGGATCTGATCTGGAGGAGTGATCTAGCATACATTTATTTGTTGATGACACAAAAAGTTACTGTTCCTTCCCTCAGGAAGAAATGCTGCATGTGTATTCCCTTGCTAATAACATGGATTCATAAATGGCTAACAGTTAATCAGCTGAAGCTTAGCAATTCAAAAACTAAGGTTGTGGCAGTTTGTACTACTTTTAGAGATTCATCAGTTATGCCACTCCCGTTATGTACATTTTATGGCCTCAACAAGCTTGAATTTGATAGTAAGATATGTGTTAACAGTAATCTGAGACAAGTGGCTAACATTTAGGGACAAGCCATCAGCTGTGGTAAAATCAAGTGGCCACTTACAGAACATTTCTAGGATCGAGCACCTTATTCTTCAAGGTAATGTCTTGGTACTTGTTCATGCACTGGTCACTTTCCACTCCTTTCTTTGCCCCCCTCCACCATCTTGTTTTGTGTGCTAACCTTAATAGTAACCCTAGCCCTAACCCTACACCTGGCTCTAACCCTACACATTATGTTACTAAAAGCCCTTTCACTAATAATACCATTACACAAGCCAAGAAGACACAGAACATAGACAACACATAACATGCACAGTACTGACTATCCTCACCAGCGGACACCTGCATATTCACAACTATGACACAAGTCTTGCATATTTTCACAACCACCACTTTTTCATTCAAACATTAATTTTACTGTTCACTCCTGCTTACCTATACTACATAAAACTAAATTCAGCCATATGTGATTCACTGAAATGAACATTCACTAATTTGTGCATTCTCTCTTTTATACCCAAAAAATCTTTTTATCATTTGATCATATAAGACACACACACACACACACACACACACACACACACACACACACACACACACACACACACACACACACACACACACACACACACACACTCCATGATGCTTTAGAGCAGCCAATTAGTATGCTTTGAGAAGGTGGAAATAAACCAAATTACTCAAAGAATTATGGAATACATGCAGACTCTGGAAATACTGCACCCAGAGATTCGAAATGAACTCTGGACCTTGGTACTGTGAGGAAGAAATCTTTACCACTGATTCACTGTACTCTGAAGAGTTAGCATGATCTCAATAAATACACACTTTCCCCAAAGTGCAGGGAAACGCGAACAACAGGCCATCAGAGCAAATGAAGACAGTGATAAGGCAATCAGGCTTCACCAAAGAGCTTTCTCTCACTGATCCCCTTGCAGATCAACTCCTACATGAAGAACACCACTATTGTATCTGATATTCCAAATGGGAAGAATCACAAAAACTTTGGAAGACATAAGTTAGACAACTGACAAAAAAAATAAAAGCTCAGTAGGGCAAGTCCTGAAGAACCTAAGCAGAAAAAGAGCTATATCACTGCATGCTGGGATTAAGCAAAGACTATGGCTCAGGTGACCTGGCTTTGATTAGCTGCTCAGACATCTGAGACACAAGCAGCTGAAGGATGGGTCTATCCTAGGGGGAAGACAAGCAGCTGGACACTGTCCTGAGTCACCAGGAACATGGGACGATAATGCCCACACCCCCATTGCATATCAGCCCATTGGACATGCACAAGCATGTGCAAAGGGAAATGAGGAAGTTAGATCTTAAAGTAAAAGAAATGCCAAGTGGCAGCAATATGACACACCAGGTTGCCTTGATCTCCTCACTGGGCCAGATCATAGGTCATAGTAAGTCTGAGGGTGGAATGAGAAAGCCCCATAGAACTGAAAGATGAGAAAAGGCATCGGTGGCACCCAATGGTGAATTGCAAGGGTGAAAAATGACCGAAAAAAAAGTACAAAGGAGGATCAGCTTCTGGAGTTAATGCCCAATCAAGCTTTTTGAAGGTAATAGTCAGTGACCATGACCACCAATGATGGAGAAATTTTTGAAGCAAGTACTAGAAGTAGCCACGCTCTTTGTGTACTGGCTTTTGACAAAGCATTTTCAATAAGTGGCTTGTCATCTGATGGCAAAAATATAATGCAGTTAGGAATCTATTTGGAGACTCAGGATTTAGAATTTTCTAGTCTCACCTCTCCCATTCAGAAGCAAGCAAAATGAACTACTGCTTCATCCTCCTGATCTCATGAACTTATTTCATGTATAACCTCAGCAGGTGGTGCGTGTCCATGATGGGCAAAGTGTCTTTCATATCTACCACCTGTCCCTAATAAAAAAATAAGGAGATGAAATGAAGGTTTAACAACAATTTTGGAAGTGCTATTTAGAGGAAATGTAGGTTAATTCTAAGAGAACACCCAGTCCTTTCTACAAATAAGGGTCTGAAACACCACAATCCTTACATTAGAGGTGAAAAGAGATGAAGTTAAGTTGCAGAACTCAATGACTAAATGACAGAGAAGCCTTAAGTCCTGAAATTCAAGTCCCAGTGATGCAAGGGGCTCCTCAAAGGATGTTGGAAATGTACAACTACCTTTGATGAAGTACTTGACCGGCCAGTGCAGACCACATCTGCATCCACAGGTTAATGAAAGACTGCTATTGTTGGCATATGAACCAAGGCCATAGGATAACTAAGACCCAAGCCCAACCAGGGGTCTGACAGAAGTCACAAGCACTTATATGTTTATCAAAAGGGGTAACACAAGACCCTCTCCACCCAAAAAGAGTACTACTACTACTACCTGGAAGAATATATGAGACAAGTAGAAAACTTTCTAGCAGCTTCAATAACATCAGACATGCCAGCTAGAAGACATGTCAGGATCACTGGATCTAATCCAGAAGCCAGAATTTAGAGTGGATATGGCTGCCTCCCCAAATGTATAGGGACTTGGATTCTTGTACTGACGAGGATCTATAAGCCTGTAACCCCCCCCCCCCCCCAAGAGTGACTTCTCTTTACTCTTCTCTGAATTTTTTGACTAGGTATGGAATCAAGAGAACATGGTGGAAAAGCATACAGGCATCTTCCTTGTACCAGGAGGGTGAATATACCCACTGCCAACTATCCCTTGTCATGCTGAACTACACAGAAGTTTGGAAGAAGAGCATACCAAGTGACAAATCAGTAAAAGTGCCCTTCTGGAAGATAAGAGTGAAAGAAAGACTACTCATGACCCCATCTAACTAATGTCAAGCTCTCCCATAAGACTGGACCGGATCTCCTGAACAGTAGCTGAGCAGGGAAGAAAACAAACACTGGCAGTTAAACATCCATCTATCAGGATCTACAAGGTGAGCTGGCTGTAGAGATGGAAGATTCACCTACAGGTTAATGATAAATGCTTCCATTCCAGGGTTTGGTAAACTAGCAACACAACCATGACAGCAAGGTGGCTCCCTCTGCTGCTGTAGCAGGCAGATGACTCCATGAAGAATGTGGTGGCCACAAACTCAGAGGTGTCAGCAGAATCCAAACTTATATGTTACGCTGTGTCCTCACCCATGGTGCCAAATTCATGAATTCCTCTGCCCTTTCTGTAAGCAGGAATGACTGGCAATGGGGCGTATCCAGAGACTGAATCTCTGGGAATATCCACTCTAGAGATGGAAGGAAGAATTTTAATGGAACCTATAAATTGGCAGCTGTCCAGATACAGTATCACACGGAGATACTTCATTTCTAAAGCTTTAGCCACCAAAGACATCTCATTGGTGAATACTCTCTGGCCTTGAGGGGAAAAAAGCATCAGTGCCTTGTCATTAGGATGGTAGATATTCCTTCTCCAAGTCAAGAGAGATTTCCAACTCTCTTTAAAATCAGCCATGATGAGTGGAGGGGAATCCATAAAGTTGCCTCAGGGATGTGAACTCAGACCCTTACATACAGAAGAAATGAACAGAGCGATTTGCACTGGCTAGGACCCAAATGGTCTACTGGACTGATTGCCTTGGTAATAACCTATAAACCCCTGGAAGTGATACCCACTCACAGCAAACTGAAACAATCACCTGTGCAGATCTCACATAATGATGTGCCAAAAGGTATTCATCCTGTCCTAGTGACATCATGTAAATGTTGAGCCAAAATATGAGCAAAACCACTTATAAGGTGCACCAGATGTGCTGACTGAAGTTACTAAGGTCTGAGAGAGACCCTAGAAAGTGTTACTCCGTTTCGAAATCAGATACATTTGGAAGATGATCCCTTGGTACTGCTTCAAGTGTGGGGCAGCCTCTACAGTAATTTAAGTAGTTTCTGAATCTGTCCCAAAAGTTCTGGGTGATAACCTAAAAGTGGTAAAGTGTGACTGACCATGACAAAATCTAGAAGATAGATATCCAAACTAGGACAGACTTAGACTCTGCCCTCCTTCCCAAAGCAGCCTGACACCATAGACAGCACTGTTACAGTTATGTAAGCAGGGTCAACTTCTTGTACAATTCAAATCACAAATGAAGGGGCAAGACCATGTGGCACTTCATATCCTTCTTTAATCTGCATAAAAGTTTCTTTCTTATTTAAAGATGGTAACCAGTACACTGGAGATATTGCTATTTTTGTTTAACATTATAGAAATGTGCAATATTTCCATAATTTCATTAGTATTACCATATACAGGTGAAAAAGTCTACTGCATGGTATCAGATGAAATATTAGCTGACGTTGAGGAAGGCTGTCCCTGACACATTGTGTTGTATGGCTTGAGAGATAGTGAGTGTTGTCTACATGGTTAATTATGAATATACACATCATATTTCAAATTTCCAGAAATGTCTGAAAAACAAGCCCCCCCCCCCCCCCAAATTTATATGAAAGCCTAAGTGTGGGAGAACAAAGTACAGGTAATACTACCTATGGCTTCCAAGACATCAACAGTCATTTGTGAAAATGTAGGAAGAATATAACACTGCAGCTTTCTGCATTAAAATATACTGCTGTACTGATGTAAAAATTTTGGATGAATTACATTTTATCATTATAAAGAACATTTTCACAGAACAGCTGTGATGTTCTTACTCATTAAATAGCATTTGCTGTTCAGAAAATATGTTACCTGTTTGGCTTTTGTTTTTAAAAGTGGTTTTAGATAAATGCTCAGGAATGTTAGGAAGCAAGTAGGTTGCAAGAAGTGTGACATTCCACAGCTGACAGGTGTGAATGCGTTAATAGAATTTTCAGGCTCTTCTGTTTATTTTCTCAATTTGTTTTAGTTGAGGTTTGGTCATGCAACTGTATCTTTGCTCTCCTCTATTACCTAGTTAACTGATATGTCTGTAGGATACACGGTTCACAGTCGTGTGATCAGCATGGCAGATGAACTTGTTTGTGCACTACTCTTGTAGGTTACTTATCTCCATCCACTCCTTCCAATTTTTTAAATATTTCTTTTTGGTCTCTGTCTCCCACCCAGTGATTATCAATTGCCTACAACGGATTTCTTCCTTTCACTCCCCCCATATGCCAGCAAGCTGGGAGAGAAAAGCAAGAGCTGGGATTACAGCCATCATCCATTTGTAGCTACTTTTTTTTTTCATATTCAAACCCTTTCCAATTTACACAGGTGAAAGCACAGTGTTTACTAAGTTGGTCTAAGGTAAGTGTACTTCACACACACACATACTGCAAGCTAAAGTGTATGCACATTCTTTGACATGCCTGCGCTCCCAAACTGCCCGAGCTGCAATACCTGGCTTTTTGCTAGGTGGTGCTCTTGTAACACAAATCACAGTTAGCATAATCTTACAGAAAGTGAAATCCAGCACTGCTCACACACACTCTCATCCTTTCCCAGCCAGCTCCCTCCAGTACTTGGACAGCTGATCAAACTTGGGTTGCCTGGGTCACAGAGAAGAATCCATCCCTCTATGCTGCAGGAGAGGTGCACATTTTCCAATTTTCACCTTCACTTTGAAAGACAACCTCACAACATATTTTAAACAATTACAGCAGCTCATAAATTTAATGTACTGTAAAACTTTGGTGCTAACACATGGCTTGCTGTTTGGAGCTTTAATCTTAGCTCCAGTGAAAATGTACTGTATGCATACTGTAGGCATTCCCAGGCAACAAGTAAAAGTAGTAAATCAAGTATACAAGTAAGAAATTATGTAATTAAATAAATAATTCTTACTACAGCTGCAGGGACATTCAAAACGAAACATTACAATTAAAAATAAAGCATGGAACCTGGCAAAAACAGATACATTTTAATGATTTATTTAAAAAAAGTAAAATCATATTACTGACGAATATTTAAACCTACTTTTCTCATCAGGTTTTTGTAGTGCAGCATCTGAAAAATGTATAAGAAACAAAGCAATTATGTTAATTTTTATAAACAAATTTATAAAATGTGTATTTAAAATTACTTTAAAATAATGCAGCGAGTACGATAACACACAGTCATTCAAAAGTAGTAAAATGCTTCTAATCTTAAAAGCAGCAAAACTGCTACTGAGGTCATAAATGGATCAATAAACTGAGAAAATATATTCATCTCATTGAAGACTAGAATGATTTTCAATTTTTCAATATAAAAGGGATAATCAAGTGAGAATAACTAATTTCCACATGATTTATTTACACAGATACTTAATGTAAAACCAAACGTGTTTCAAGTTAACAAGCCTTTAATCATGACACTGTCCTATATTAATGCAATCTGAAGGCCTGTAAGCTGGACCTTCTACCCACCCAAAATGTTTACAACTGAGCAGTACATTAAAAAAAAGGTAACACCTTGTTTGCTTGCTCATTTTCTCAGATCTCCTCTTCCTTTGATTGATGGTTGTGGTGGTGATCTCTTTGTCTTATGCATAAAAGTGGGGGGAAACCCTGTCTTTTTTATGCGGTCTGTAGTCAACATTAGCATATGTTTCTTTGGAGTATGGAAAGTAAAGCATTCTTCTATGGAAACTGCTGATGAAAAACAGGCCCTGCACTCAGTTACAAGATGAAAGAGGTTTCTCTACAATAAAGGCTTGCTGGCAGACTGCCTTGAACGTGACAAAACACTTCCAACCAAAAATCCTAAACTTTCTGTACTTTTGCCATGCATATCTCCTCCATTGTTCCTTTGTAAACTGCATTTCCAGTCTTCTTCCCAGTTTTTTCTCACCTCCTCAGATTAGTTCTACTAGCTATCATGCAAAACTGTATATGCCCTACTAACTATTCCTTTTTTAACAGCAGCTTCTGTTCTAGATTAAACTAAAAACTCTACCAGAGCAGGATTCACCTACCCTTTTCTCTTTGCGTATACTCTGATATCATTCCCTGGTAGGGAAGGCAGTCTCTAACCTGCAGTCCAAACATCTTCCTGGCCTCATAACATTCTTTTTCACTCTAGCTACTTGCTCCTAATACCTTGGTTCTTTTTCCCAGTTTTCTTCAGTAAATCCTAGTCCCCTCGTCTACTTTCTTTACCTGTACTTGCAGTCATTCATATTGGCAAAATCTCCTTTCTCCATTCTCATGCTGGCTTAATTCTTAGAATACTTCCTGCTACTTTATGAATATAATATTCAGTATGTGGTTATTATTTGCCTTAAAGGATCTGTATCCAAAATCCCACTCTTTCCTTATTATTTGAACTCTGCCCTCTCCTGCATCATCACCACCACCCTTTTCCACTTTGAATTATAACCTTCTGCTTATGTTATGCATGAGACAACTGTGTAACTGTAAAATATCCCTTCAAATCAAGTACTCTTGAACCACCTTGTTCTACTGGAAGGATCAACTTATCCCTTAACTCTTGCCGTCTTCCCTCCTGAATACATTCCTTCAACTGCTTATTAATTGCTGTCCACAACTTCTTGTCTGGTTGATAAAAATACGCCCGACCTGTGTATAAAACTAAAGGGACTAAACCCATTTTCCCTGCTAGAACACAATAATTCTTAATTAAGATTTCAAAAGGAACTCTGATGGAACTATCAAATCAATTTATTCATTCATTGTTATCCACAAGCATCCACTTTAGGGTCAAAGGGTATCTTGAGATTAATCTGGCAAGCACTTGGCATTCAACTAAGGATTTCTTGCACCCATCTCAATAACCAATCCAGACAAACATCAGACAATGTTTTTTTTTAATTTAAGTCATGCAAAAGTGGGTGGCGAACAGTGTCAGGAGTGATTTGTGACAGACGAGTACCAGTAAGAGTGAAAGGGAAGGTCTACAAGAGGGTAGTGAGACCAGCTATGTTATATGGGTTGGAGACAGTGGCATTGACAAAAAGGCAGGAGTCAGAGCTGGACGTGGCAGAGTTAAAGATGTTAAGATTTGCACTGGGTGTGACAAGGGTGGACAGGATTAGGAACAAGTATATTAGAGGGTCAGCCCAGGTTTGGAGACAAAGCCAGAGAGGCAAGATTATGTTGGTATGGACATGTGCTAAGGAGAGATGCAGAGTATACTGGGAAAAAGATGCTAAGGATGAAGCTGCCAGGTAACAGAAAAAAAGGAAGGCCTAAGATAAGGTCTATGGATGTGGTGAGAGAGGACATGCTGGTGGTTGGTGTTGCAGAGCAAGATGCAGAGGACAGGAAGAAATGGAAACAGATGATCCGCTGTGGCGACCCCTAATGGGAGCAGCCAAAGAAGAAGAAGAAAAGTGTTTTTAAATACAAACTCTAATGTCATGCAAATCTCTGTAAAATTCCCTTCTGTTTTCACAAAATCTGTCAAGATCGATTTCAAGATCTTACATATCAGATGACATGTTATTTTAGGGAATTAGGATATTCCATGGAAATGAATCTGCCCTAATGGACATTAGATCAAAAAATACCACTCTGAAGTTAGTTCAAGCAAATGTCCTAAAACTGTGTTCCTCAAGGATAGATTGTGTTCCCCAACACCTGCATGTGAAGACAGCAATACAGGTTGCACTCCAACAATAGTTGTGGAGTCACTGGACTTGGGGGGGGGGGGTACCTGTTGAAGAGGACCCCTCCCCCCAGATAAGAACTTGGTGCATGTGCGTTTTTTTTTTTTTTTAATGAAATACCCTGGAGTATGCATGCTAATCAACTTTTTCCCTCAGTCACAACTATTAATTCAGTAGCTCTGTACACCAGCAATGCATGGCTACAGTACAAGTACTCCCCTACCCTCATGCGAATGTACTATTGGATTTTCCCCAAACAGTACTCCTACCACATGAGTTAGCCAACTCCCCTCACCTTTGAAAGACAAGGCAACACTGACTACTCATTCTTATCCCTCCCTGGACAGCTCCTTCCACATACAGGGCATTAATGGAACCAAGGTAACCACAAACATAGTCATGACTTCTTCCCTTTGCACCACACATCTACAGCACTCAGTTTTGACCTTGACATACATGCAAAATATAAATAAACTCTAACCACAGTTATGCAACTGTACAGCAGGTATACATGCAGAGATCAGTGTATGGTTTATTATAACAAAAATCCATTACTCAGAGAAATATGATGCAACATATTTTTCCTGAATTATTTAAAGAACTCAATCTGTGTATGGAAACATAATGATGCAACAGTTAGCACTTGTGTCACACAGCACTCAGGTTTCCTTTTAGGTTCCCTTCCAGGATTCCTTCTATGTTGTCTTGCTGCACATCCTTCTTACATTCATGTTGTTTTTTCACCAGAGGTCCTTGTATCTTCTAGTACCCCAAATATAAGCCAAAAGATAAGTTACTGAGCCTCTAAATTGTCTATACTTGTGTGTGTGTGTGTGTGTGTGTGTGTGTGTGTGTGTGTGCGCGCGTGAGCGTGCAAGTGTACACATGGTGACTTTCAATGGCTTGCTGTTGCATTCAACATCAGGCTTAGTTCTATGCATTATGTTTTTAAAAGGACAAAGCAGCTTTCTTATAACAAATGTATAATCTGGGTCAAAATAGTATAAATGACAAAAAAATATACAAAGCTAATGTACTCCCAAAGCTTTAAATGTACAGCATCTAGAAAAAAAAAACATAAATTATATGTATATTTATGACACTGCTTTTTGCAACAATTTTTAAAAAAACTAGTGTTAATGGTGCAACAGGTAGCACACTTGCCTTTGGAGCTGAAGGCTGTGGGGTTCTACTTCTTCATCAGGTAGATGGATTGCTAACACTGCATAAGATCATAAGTGCGATGCTATCCTTCGGATAAGACATTAAACCAAGGTCTCTTCCAGTTGGGTTGGTGGTAGCTCAAGTGGATGCAGAAGATCCCATGGCACCTCTCAAAGGGAGTATGGGTCCTTTATTTACATCCAATTTATACGACACATTATTTACAAATTTACATTTTTACAAAGAACTGTACATATTTACATATTGTAAGTATTTATAAAATTACACAAACTTACATAGTTACATCCTTACAAATTCAATTTTTCACCTTTACACATTTTTTCTTCAAACATGACTCCCACTCTTTTTCCATAACAAACATCTGATTCTTTCTTAATATTACTTATAATATCCACTTCCCATTAAACATAATCTCAATTAGTCTCTCATTTCAAATCAGTCATACTTTGTAAAACAATTTTGCCCATTCTTCTTTTATATTCTGTTTTTATTCTTATAATATCCATATTTATATTACTATATTTTAACTCTCAAAACATAATTTTTCCCAAAATTTTTCCACCCTTTTTACATGTCAAAAAACATGTTCTGTGCTGCCTTTATTTTTACAAAGTATATTTGCTTTCACTGGTAATTTCTTTAATCCCAATCTCTGTAAAAAAAAAAAAAAAACACTGACATCCTACTTTATTACTAATACACATCTTATTTATTTTTTTATAGATTTAATCTTTTTTTCTGGTAAATTTTCCCATGGATTAAGACAATAATATTGTACCATTATATTTTTACACCATGCTTTTTCAGTCTCCTATCTCATCAATGTTTATCTTTCCCTTCTTTTTTTTTCTTGATACTTTTCTATTTCTTCATTAAAACATTATTTTTCTCTTTTAGTTTGTTTTGTCATGTCCCAAAACTTTTCATATGTACACTTAAACAATCTTACTACTAACTTCACATTTTTCTCATTTATCCATTTCAGTACTTTTATACAAATTTCATAAAGCTGCAAATACTGGATTTAATAATTCTTCTAATAACTGTTTTCATACACTGTAGAAATCATAAACACACTTGATAAATATGCTATCTTTCCCATTAATACTGAACTTATCAAATTAGTTCTTTTATAATATAATGTATATGTTTTCCATAAAAAAACTTTTTAATTCCTTTAAAAGTTTTTCCCACTGTGTTATTCTTACTGCTTAATCACCACATTTTAATCCCAATACTGAAATTTCTTTTGTTATAAATTATATTATTTCTGTCTTTATCCTATCTCTCAAACGTTTACTTTTATTTAATGTCATACATATTTCTTTTAAACAAACAGCTACACAAAATATGGCTTCTTTCATCCGAAGATTATTTTAATGATAATATCATCATCGACATATGTCATCAAAACTGGAATGCCAATACCTGTTTGTATTACATACTTTATATTTTCCATTTTACAATTCAGCTTACTTACTACAATATTCATAACTAAAGTAAATACCACTCATAGAACAGCCTTGTCTTATCCCATTACTTATCCCCAATTCTTTATTTACCCAGCCATTTACTAGAATTCTTATTATTACTATAGCCTATCTTACAAACTTTCTTAATTTTATTAGTAAAATTATGTTTCCATTAATTCCCAAAAAGCCTTATGCTCTATCAAATCAAAAGCTTTATTAATATTTCTTACCATAAGTTTTATATCATCTTTTACATTTAAAATATCCACAATTTCTCTCTCATTAACAATTCTTGATATACCTTTCTTTTCATACCATATACACTTTCTTCTATTATGTTTTCCATCTTATTTTCCAATCTTTTTGAATTATCTTCATAAATATCTTATAATTTGTATTATTTAATACTACTGTTCTCCAATTTTTATATCTTCATTTTCACCTTTTTCTATATGAATTTTAATACTCCACTACATAGTTCCTTATATCGAAAACACTCACTTAGTCATTCATTCAAAACATGTAACAAATATTCTTTTTGCCATTCCACTTTTATAAATTTCATATCCTATCACATCTGGGCCTTCTCTCAACTCTATATTTACCTAAACCCTAACTCATATATACTATTCTCTTTTTCAATTGTATTTACTTGATATGAAATTTATTTTACTTTCCATATTTTATTACAGTCTTTTTTCATTAAACATTTCTTCCACATAATAAACTATAGTTTTCATAACCTGTTTGTTTTCTTACTACCTCTCCTTTCTTATTTTTCTCATAATGCTATCTTCTTTCACAATCTTAAGTATGCTGATACTTTTTTCCTTGTGATAAATATATTTGTTTATATAATAAATTCTTAATCTTTTCATACATTTTTGTATAATTCTTTTTCTTTATCGCAATATTCTCTCATTCTTTTCTAAACTTTCAAAAGCATTTTCATACATCTCAACATATCTTTCTTCTTTCTCTGCCATCATATTTTTTTTAATATATTTCTTTCTCTAATCCACCATTCTGAACAATTAACAAAAAAAAATGCCTTCACAGTAACAGGATCTTTCCATAATTGTATAATTTCTCCTTTTCATTTTCATTCAATTCTTTTTATCTTTTGTATTTTTATATATTCTTTATTTTCATTTATCTCCATCCATACAGCAAAATGATCTGTAAATCCTGTTACAACTGATTCTCCTTCTGGTATACTTATCCCTTCAGATATTATAAAGTAATTCAGATTTAAGAATACGTATTCTAGTTTCCAGAATTTTCTGTTCCACATTACCAATTTACCATATTTCATAACGTCTACCATTTCCCTTATGTCTTTTCCTTTCTTTTTTTGTTACCTCTTAAATTACAGTTAAAATACTGTTATAATATTCATGTTCACTGCCACGTCATCTAACATATGCTGAAATAAATTCTCCCTTAATTTATAAACAAAAGCATATAAAGCTATCATTTTTATATACTTTTTCTTGCCATCTTAAATCAACAATAGTTATTCTTACTAGTGCTGCATCTAATATCTTCACTGCTCTCCTGCATAACACTGCTATTCCTGAACAAAATTAATTTCTCAAATTCCATATTATACTTCCATCCCACATTTTGTTCCGTTTGTAATCTTTCATTTAAGAATCTTGTGTCTTCCAGTGCAACCATGTCTACATCACATTTATTATGCCATTCTAAAATCCCTATCTTTCTTACAATAGTTTAATACTGTTTATATTCACTGAAATAATTCTTAAATTACGTTCTCTTTTCCTTAATTTAAAGAAAATCATTCCCCTTTCAATTTATATTACCTATTATCCATTTCCTTTTATTTTAAATGTATTCCTTTAAACTTCTTTTCCCTACCCTTCATTCTTCTTCTAACAGAATTACTTTTCCTTTTCATCACTTCCCAGTTTATATCATCTCTAATTTCTGAATCTTTATCTCTTCTCCACCCTTTTCTCCTTTATCTTTTTCTTTTTCCAAATTATCTTCTATTTCAATTTCCAGCTTTTTTATTTTGTTCTATATCCTCCCCCTTTTTTCACTAACATTAAACACTTTTTTACAGTCCATCCATAAATGCCCAATTTGTTTACATTTATAACATTCTAGCTCACATTTTGTAGCATCATGTCCTGTTTTCAAGCATTCAGAGCATTTCTTTTTATCACAATTATTTATAAGATGTCATTCTTTCCCACATAAAAAACATGTTTTTGGTTGTCCCCAATATTTTACCACACCCTTACTATTATAGCAATACTTATAACGCTTGGAATATGCACAATTTTTTTGCCATTTCCACAAATTACAGTACAATCCCATCCCCCAGTCTATAATCCCTGTTGTCATGAACCTTTGAAATGTCAATCATTTCTTTACAAATGTTTTTAAATGTCTTTTCAAAGACTCTCTCTCTACTTCTGCTCAAAACTGTACATGTATAATTTTTTTTCAATTTCTCAGGGAAAGCTTTTACTACACAACTGGGCCCACGATTCAGTCTCTTTCATACTCACATAAAAATATTTCCATTACATGAACAGTTTCAAAAATGTCACAAAATGTATCTTTATCAAAACAAACGCTCTTACCTATTGCACATCCACACCCAAAGGTAGTATTGTAGTGTACCATAACTTTATCTATTCAATTTTTCTTTTTACTCTGTATTCTCACCACTATTTTTTTTCATGCTATCATAGTTGCTTCCGAGTGTGTCTGCATATTTTTACTTCTGTGTAATGTCCCCTTTTAGGACTCTTCCTTCTATATTTTTCCATCATCTCTCCCCAGGAAACATCCCCTCTGTCTTCCAGATCACTTTGATTTAACATTTCCTGCAATATATCATCCTGCAACTCTCCCAACTGGAGGGTTGTAACAATGCATTCTTCTTTTGCCATCTCTTCCAACTGAACAAACAAATTCATTTGAAAAGCTACTTCTGAATCCTCTCTACATGCATCTCCCTGCAAGCTTGCATTCACCTCCACTCCTTCCATTGCTCTGTCCATGCTGCACACCTTCCTACGAACCACCACTGTGCTAGGAACAGGATATGTGCACGTATTTGCAGCTAGCACTTCCATAAATACAAATTGCAATCAATCACAGGGGTCCTTTACATATGTACAAATACATAAATGTACAAATTTGTTTGCACATATTCAAAATTTCCTTTACAATCATGTTAAACTTTCATTCCTATTAGACCCCACTCCTTTCTTCCATAACAATCTGATTTTACTTAATGTTGTTGCTAAACTCCATTTACCACTAAACATAATTTATTCTTTCATTCCATACAACCCAACATAATTTATTCTTTCATTCCATACAACCCATATAAAATAAAATAACTTTTCATCTATTCTTTTAACATATTCTTTATTTCTATTCTTATAATATTCATATTTAATCATATCCATGTTTATTTTACCGACTTTCTATCTTCAAAAAAATCATCTTTATATAGTTTTCCCTATAACTTTTTTACTGTTTTACATTTCAAAAAACATGTTCTGTTTCTTCTTCCTGAAAATGTGAACATAGTCTATCACTTTTCTTTTTATATGGCACATTTTCTTTTACTGGCAATTTAACTATTATCAGTCTTCACATTCTACTTTCTGATTACAACATTTGATTATTTTTATAGCTTTTATTTTTTCATCTGTTAGATTTTCTCATGGTTTTACATAGCAATGTTTTATCATTGCATTCTTACACCATAACTTTCTTTTTTTTTTCTACATAATCCATTATTTTCCAGAATAATATTTTTCTTGGTAACATTTTATTTTTTTCATTTTTACACTCTTTTTCTCTTGTATTTTTTTTTTTTTTTTTTTTTAACCAAACTCCAAAATGTATTATGCTTATATTTATACAGTTTTGCTCATAATCTCTTACCGTTTTCATTTATCCACTTTAACACTTTGTACAAATTTAATGACGCAGCATATACCACTGGGTTAATTAACCCTAAAGGTATGTTGTCTTTATTTACATATGAAACTCCTTTTTTACAGGGTTTAACCTAGAACACCATATTAATGAAACAATATCTGCATCTGCAACAGTTCCTTTTCAAATACTGCTGGCAACAAAAATACACCTAAGTATGCTACTTTCCCATCAGTACTGAATTTATTAAATAAGCCTGTTTTTCTGAATGATAATTTATATGTTCTCCAGAAAAGACACGTTTGCTTTATTTCTTCTATTTTCCCCCACTGAATTCTACTAGCATCTTCACTCCCAAATGTTTACTTAACACAGAAATTTCATTCATCGTGAAATATATATCCCAATCCTTACTACATCACCTAAACCTTTACTTTTCTCTTTATTTAAAATCACCCCTATCATCTCTAGACACCCATTTGTGCAAATAATTACTTTGTTTCTCCAAAGTTTGTTTTTGGAATTATTATAATGTCATCTGCATATGTTAACAGACCTGGAATACTTAACCCTTTAGGTGTTACATACCTTGCATCCTTCACTTTGTAATTTATTTCACATACTATCACATTCATAACTAATGCAAACAGTATACATCTCACTGCATATCCCTGTCTTACATCACTCTTCATTATATACCTCTAGGCTTAACCAGCCATTTACAAGTATTATTATTCCTATATGTTGACATACATCATAATTTCATAACTTTCTCACTTATATTATAGTCTTTCATTACCCATAACAGTTCTTGTCTAATTGTGTCAAAGGCCTTATTAAGGTCTCCTATCAAGATTTTCACTTCTTTTCTGTTCATATCATCCACAATTTCTCTACCATTAATAATTCTAGACAACCCTTCCCCCTTATACTACATTTGCTATCTTATATATTTTCCATTTTAGTTTTAAATCTCTTTTGTATTATTTTCATAAAGATCTTATAATCATTATTATTCAAGTCTCCAGTTTTTTGATTCTCTTCTAACTTCCTTCTTCTATACTAATTTAAAAATTCCACTACATATTTTTTTACACATAAAATCTTCGTTTAACCATTTATTCAAAATCTTTAAAAAATATTTTTTTTGCCAATCCCTTAATTTTTTATACATTTCATACCCTATTCCATCTGGGCTTGTAGTCAAATCTATATTTACTTGTCTTAATACTTTATCTAGCTCATTTAAAGAATTTTTTTCCAACTTATTTTCTTTTTTGTTAACTTTTTTACTTTCCATGTTTTTTGACTACCTTCTTTTTTCTTTAAACCTTTCTTGTACATATCGTACAACACTATTCATGATCTTTTCTTGATTTCTTTCTAGTTCTCCTTTTACATTTTTTCTCACATTACACTACCATCTTCCTTTACTAATCTACTTAAGCAACTTTTATACTTCCTTTTCCTTGTAAAAATAGCTTTGCTTATATAACAATTCTTGTATTTTATTTCTTTCAAAAACATTTTTCTTTGTAAAAATAATTTCTATCATGTTCTAAATCTTCCAATGTATCATTATATAATCTTTTACATTTTCTTTCTGTACTTTTCTCACATCATATTGCCTCTGTAATAAACATTTTTTCCTTAAATATCATCCACCATTCAGACCATTCTCGCATCATATTGCCTCTGTAAATTTTTTTTTTAATTTTTCCTTAAATATAATCCACCACTCAAGACCATTTTTTTATAAAATGTTCTCTTAGTAATATGATATTTCCATAACTGTATTACTAATCTCTTTCTTTTTTCATTCTATGTGTCCTCATGTATCCTTTTTGTTCCTTTGTCTATTTTATATATTCCTTATTTTCTTTTATTTCTAGCCATATTGCAAGATGGTCGGAAAATACTGATTCAACTACCTCCCTTTCTCTCATAACTCAACCTTCTGATAATATAAAATAATCTATTTCAGTTCTCTACATATCCCATTTGTAAGTCCATGAATTTTTGTCCCAGAGTTTAAACTTACCGCATCTTATAACTTTTAACATTTTTATATCATTTCCTTTCTTTTCATGCTTGCCTCTTAAGTCACAATTAAAGTCTCCTGTTCTTATATCCATATTTATCACTACAGAGTCTAAAATCTGTTAAAATAAGCTTTCAATTTCTTTACAATTAGTATATGTACACAATGGTTAATCTTCCCATTTTTGCTAAAGTTACATCTAACATCTTTACAGTATTTATACAGAATGCTGCTATTCCAGAACATCTGTCATTTTCCAAATTCCAGATTTTTCCTCCCCATACTTTTTCTGTTTGTAATCTTTCTTCAATTGTCAAAAAACTTGTCACATCACATGTATTACACCACTACAAAATTCCTACTCTTAACACTATTCACATTAACAGAAAGCATTCTAAAATGTTCATGTTGTCTTTTCTTTAGATTCATGACTTCATAAGTTCATAGCTTAATTACTACGTTAGCTTTCTTAATAAGCCATTCTAAGCCTAATCAATTTCCCTTAAAAAGGCAAGAATCAAACACTGCACCTTGTGTCTGAGTCAAACACCTTAACCATTATATCAAGCCCAAATCTTTAGATGTATGTATTCTTTTTCACCCATTTTCTTTCTGTTTTGTACTTATCCCTTTAAATTTTCTTTTTCTGTCTTACAATTTTTACAAATATATATTTTTTTTCATTTTTACTACTTCCCAGTTTTTGTCATTTTCATCACTTATTTTAGAACCTTCTTCTATGCTCTCTATTATTTTTTCTCATATAATTTTTTTCTTTTATTTCTACATCTTCTAAAATTTCTTCTCCTTGTTCATTTTCTTCCCTTTCTTTTTCCTGTATTCATTTTTACAATCCATCCATAAATGTCCAATTTTATTGCATTTATAACATTTCAATTCACATTTTTGCCTCAAGTCCCACTTCCCCCCAAATATAACATTTTCTTTTCTCACAGTTACTTAGCAAATGTCCTCCTTTTCTACAAAAGAAACAAGTTTTGAGTTGTCCCCGGTATTTTACAACACCCCTATTCCCCTCCACATTTATCATGCTTGGTATATAAAAATGTTTTTCTCTTACTGTTTTAAACACAGTATTACAATCCCAGCCATCAGTCCATAAACCCCTTCTGTCATAAACGTTTGCAATACCCAGTACTTCTTTACATATAACTTTCAAATTTCCTTTCAAAGTCTGTTTTTTACTTCTGCTCAAAATTCTACATGAATCATCTTTTTTGCTTCCCTTTTAAATGCTTTTATCACATAAAGATTCCATGGGTTACACTCTTTTTCATATTCTCCATGAAAAATGTCCATTAAAAAACTGTCTCAAGTTACTAAATGTCTTTTTGTTATAAGAATAAATGCTCTTACCTCATGTGCTTTTACACCCAAAGAAGCTATTAAACTGTCCCACACTTCATACCTTTGTCTTCTTTACTTTGAATCCTTAGCATATGCTTCTGTTTATTTTCTTCTGCCATCTTTTCTGCTACTCCACTTTTGCCTTCTTTTACTTTCTCTGTATACGTTTTCTTTTCCATCTCACCACTATTCTTCAGGATTGTCTCTATATCCTCCTTTTGTATTTTCTCCATAATGTCCCCCAGGAAACATCTCCTTCATTCTCTGGCTCTCTCAGTGCTACCAATTCTTTAAGTAAATCATCCCACAACCCTCCTGACTACAGGGTTGTAATTACACATCCATCATTTGCTGACTCATCTCCATCAAACAGGTTTCTTTGAAACATTTCCACTGAATACTGCACATATTGTCCAGTCTCAATATTTGCTTTCTCCTTCGTTTCTTTCACTTCATCTCCTCCTCTCTCCATCTGCCTCCTTGTTTCTCCAGGCCTTAACTGCACCTGAAATGGAAAGAGGAAGTGTTCCTCCAAAATGGTTCCTACTCACATCAATGACGAGTAGGGGAAATTCCCTGATGCCATGATCAAATTTCCCCTAGTAGTACAAATACCACCTCTGGAAGAGGCCACTAGCCTAGTAGGACTAGCATAGTCAACAAAGGATGGATAAGTAATTTGATAGCCAAATACATAAAACACACATATGACAAACTATAATGAAACTACACAGAGATCATAATGAACTCCCACCATACCTCAACTTCAGAGCAAGAACTTTGGATAAAAACAAAAATAATGTGGGGCAAAGGCCCAAAATAAGGGGCAGATATTAAATATTTTTCTTATAAACTTATAAAATATGCTAAAATAACAAGTTTTGCATTAGGATTCATTTTCTTAAGGATATGAAGTTGGAAGCTCAAATATGTCATTACTTAGTGATGTCAATCATCAACGATTTGCCAGAAAACCACAAATTTTATCAGGAACAGACCAAAATACAACATTCTACAAAATTCTAGAGAGTTGATAGGTGTGATTTTCTCCTATACAGACTGTAAAGTTATCATTTTTTACACACTGTGATATGTGAATTCTAATTCTCACAAGCAAGAATGAAATTAGAGTCCACCAGAGGACAAACACATAGACAAATTCATATTCAGCTGATTATATAATTTTTACAAACAAATATTTTTATTGATTTTACTAAACTGAAAAATGGAATGAAATAATTTTATAATCTATTCACTGTTTCGTACTAATACAACTTCATCTGTTTTGAATCTACCTTATTTGTCTCTATGCCCTCAGAAGTGGCTGAAAGTGGTCCTCATGGATCATTTTACTATCATGGACAACAACCATAAATTAATAAATGACAGGTATGTTTAGCTGATAAAAGCTCTCCTTTAGAGTCTTTACAAACAAAACAACACAAATCAAAACCAGATATCCAAAAGTATTTAAATTCCACACGCTTTTACTTATAAAATCTTTTCATCACCAGGCAACACCATCCTTCAAGTCTTTTAATCAGTCTACAAATGAGTTCCTATCTCCAAGAAGAGCTAATCCATTTAGATTAGTACTCGAAAAAGCCTACTTGACCTTTGGTTACCTAGTGTAATTAGTGCTCTCATGGAATCCCTTCTCAGTAGAGATGAGACATGGACCAATCATCTCTGTACGATGTCCCAATGCCAACAAGAAGTTAACAGGGTAATCCATCCTCCACTGATACTGCTGAAAGGAAAAAGTTTGTTGTTCAAAGCAAATCTTCTGATAGTGTGATACTTTCAGGAAGAAAGGGCTGCCAAAATACCCCAAAAAATGAGGTACAACCTCAACTGCAACTGCTGGCTGACAGAGCATAGGCTGGTAACAGTATAAGAATGCCATTACCCTCCCACAGGATAAAGGCGGATGCCCCTATCTTTTACCTCTCCTTTTTGTCTTCCAATGCCAGGAACAGAGCGGAATGAATGGTTCAAAGCAAGGACATGGCTGGATGGTAACAGAGGTTGCAAGGATCACAAAGACAATTTAAAAATAATCAGAAAAACAAGTAAAAACTAAGGTCCAAGTCATATGAACCACACTTACAGTTAACATAAGTTACAGAAGAAAATAAAGTACATGCAAAATATGCAATCTGGTGCAGAACAAGAAACCTTTCACACATCTGCAGAAACTAGGGAAGCAGAGCACAATAACAGGTAATAAGAGTGGGGGGGGGAATATGGCAACATCAGGAGGTGAACGGGCTACATTAATAAACATTGGTCAGGAGATGTCTCGTATTATGATGTTATCTTTGTTTCTACAAGCAAACAATAAGTGATCACTATCAAAGCACAGGCTCACAAGTGTTTACTAGGTTAACGACCACAAGGGTCTTTTTAAGTCTAGCCATGCATTCAAAATCTCTAGCAAGTTCTGGTACCCTTGAAAAGTGTAAGCATGAGCTTGGGAGATTGAAAGATTTGCAAGCAAAGGCTGGGAGATGAACCTTTTGCAGGCTGACTGTGTCCATTAGAGACACAGGTGCCAAACTAGGGATGAATTTCCTGTTCCCCATCCAACTGTCCAAATTTCACTATTTATTTATTTAACATTTGTTTACTGGGAAAGTCTGACTGGGACAGAGCCCATTTTCACAGAGGCCCGGGGAGAAATGCTCAAAACGCAAGTCTTAGAAATATAAATGGGTTAGGGAGGAGCTCTGCTCCACATGGACAGGGACAGCCTGTTCCAAAGAAGAAGTAGCCACTGGGATACTTACCTGTCTCTTCAGCAGGTCCTATTTATATCACAGGTTTACATTTTTAGAATGGGTAGCTCTGGTGCTGTTTGTTTTGAGGATATGCAGGAGGTCTGTCAGAGTGGGGTCTGACAATGCCTTGTATGCCAGGCGTAGATCTTCCCTCAACAGCTTGTAGGAGTCAGAGTACAGGGATAAGGCCTTGAGGTGATCTGCATATGACATGTTACTTACACCCTGTATTCCTTTAGTGAGGAACCTCTGTGGATGTTGCAGTTATTTGATATGCCTAATATGGTACATACTAAAGGGGGCATTGTACTGAAAGATAGGTCTGATGAATGCCAAACACAGTGGAACAATGACTTCCTTGGACCTAGATACCATACCTTTGTTTATAAGTTGCACAACATAGAATCTCCTCACTACTGTAGACACATAATGGTCAAAGGCTAGATTACTATGTGTACCCCCAAGTCCGTGACTACTAGGTCAACTCTTAGGTGTATGTTTTCAATATAAGAGTTACCATGGGTGGATGACTTCCCGAAGGATATTATACATTTGTTGGCATTTAGCTTTAGTCCATGGCTCTGAAACCAGCTGTTTTGTCTATGTCACTCCTTCTTAGAGAACATTTGTGTTGATAAGAGATTTAATGACAATTCATAATTTGCAATCATCTGCAAATTTAGTCAGCCAGAGGCCACTGACATTGGCCATGGGTGATACATGACAGTCTAGCAGGTCCTACTGCCAACCAAAGTAATCAAAGATTCAGTATATGATTAGCTAAACAGAAACATATCTTGGTTCTATAACTTGTGACAAAATGACAACCTGAAATACACTCTAGATTTATTAATTTATTTTATTTGACATTTATTTACTGGGAAAGTCCAACTGGATGGGTGCCCATTTTCAATGAAGGCCCAGGGAGAAACGCTCCAGAGAGAATTACCATATTAGATTGGCTTATTACAGAGCAACAATGAACACTTTCACTTACAAAAAAGAACAGACACTAATGGGTAGCACATAATTTTTACCTATTTTAGATGAAATATGCTTGCACGTTAATTACAGACATTAAATATTACTAAAGAGACTATGTAAATGAGGCAACTGGTCTTTACAATTATATGGTTCAGATAATATAAGATTAATATATTATTACAATCTAACTAAGACATCTGTCATAAAACCCTTCTGAATAAACACCAATTTTTTAAAGGCAAAAAATGTTTGCATATAGCTAACATATGTCTTCACAAATTTAAGCAACCTATTTATTTACTGTCATTTCTTTGCCAGGAAAGTCCAGCTGGGCCAAAATATACCCATTTGCAGTGGAGGCCTGGGGAGAAAAGCTCCAATACTATTACGATGTTAATGAGCACTGTTTCAATAGCATTACAAATAACATAACATAAATACAATATAAAAATGATTGAGATACATACTTAATGCCTTTGTATTTAATGTCACAACAGCCATACTTTATGACAGACTTAGTGTTGTACAGTTTATAGAATTTACACGAATAGGCCTTTATATTAAAGAGATAGATCCCCACATTACAATTAAATGTTCATGAAATTTACATATATGTTGAAAGAAAAATAAGTATGCGTTACTGGGAAAGGAAGTAAATGATATAAAAAAGCAAGAGAGAAGAAAAGAGTAGCAGTAAGGGAACAGGGAGTAGCAAGGAGCAGTGCTATGGGCAGAAAGTACAAGGATGAAAATTAGGTGAGGTACAGAAGTATATATTTACCCAAGATTAGAGCAGGAGCAGATCCATGTTTTTGATAGGAATTATTTTAGTCTAAGCTTAAAGGGTGGAAGATTTAAGTTGACTCTAATCATTAAAGGAAGAGTTCTCTACTCTACAAAATATATTATTAAACAAAAAGGTAAGCAAGGACCTGCAGGCTATTCAGTACATAAGAACACTGACAGATAAGTTAAAGGAAAATTCCACAGTCAGTTACAGTTTAACTCAACTCTTAGGTTTTCTCCTTTCAATGTGGTTCCAGTACTGTGTAGCAACCAGAAACATGCTTGTACTTTATACCAATTTCTGCTTGTACTTCGTAAAACTTTAATTTCCTTACCTTGGAATCAAAATAAGGGAAAGACCACCCATTTTGTTTTTAAGCTTAACTTCTCACATAATTTGCAGAGGAATTTGTCTGTGCTTGCATGAGATACCACAAACACAGGGAGATCTGTAGGTCAGGTACTGCTAACAATCTTATATGGGTAATTAGTCCTGCTGATGTAAGGAGCACAACAGCTGTTGTAAAAAAAGACAGAGAGCTGTGAAACTGTTTTCCACTGTCTTTATTGAAGAGAGGAAGAGAGCTTACATCAATTCATAGCTGCTTCCAATGTAGCCATGCCTTTCATTGCAAAACAGAGCAATTAGACCAGTCAATGGTTCAAAGGCAGTTGTCACCTCTTTTGACATATTTACATAAGCAGCATCACAGTATTGAAATGCTAAGCTTTAAACTTTAAATGTTTGTTGTTTATAATGCTTTACATTTCAAGATGACTTAAATGTAATATTAAAGATGCCTGTGGCATTTAGAGAAAAGTCAGAAAATATTTTTTTTCTCAACTCCTTACTCTTGTAAAGTATCAACACATTTACCAAAGTGGGAGGCAAAGGACTGTCAATTCATCTTGCACTACAGAGAGAGACTTTGAACAAAGGCCTGCAATTTAGCTACTATTTTGGTTGCAGCTGTATAACTCCTTAGAATACTGTAAAATAAGCCCTGACACACACACAAATAAAAGAAGCAGTCATCTTACAGACCGCAAATAAGATGACAGTGACTGACACTAATCCCATTATATGTCAATGGCATGGAATTCCATGATTACTTCCTTATGTCTAACGTGGCTCATATAATGCAGAGTTGAAAAGGATTGTGGAAAAGAGAAAGGCTTGAAGAAAAACAAGATCATGTTGATATGTCAAGCCCCACTGACATTCATTTTGCAGAAAACATTAAAATTCTACAAGAAACAGTCAGGGTGATATTGAGGTGCTAAAATAGCTCAGAAAACAGACTGTGCAAAAACAGATTTTTTTTTTTTAGTTCTAAGGTGGTCTTCCTTTAAGCTAAAAGATTTGCCTATTATGTTTCTATGAAAATATACTTACCCTGCCATAGTTTATCAAATCATACAACAAAACATTATTCTGTCGTTACTTTCTATATGTATGTGCATGGAACTGTATCAAAGGCTTTGCCCAGTTTCATACATAACCTGCTAAAGAGTATAACCAAAGGCACTTAAAAGTATATCAGCCAACAGACACCTACTGGGGTTACAGCATGATTACACAATCCCTTTTCATAAATAAACATTTAAATGAAATGGGAATGCAAAGACATTTAAATTACAGGCCCTGGCTGAAGTACAAGTAGGGAATGCAGACTCCCAATGTAGACAGCTTTGCCTCCTGCACCCCCTCCTTACTGAATACAACATTCACCAAGGTCAGAAAACCGGAGAGAAAATTGCGTCTTTCCATTAACTAGTCTACGCTTAAAAGGGAAATGTAAAACTGTTATATACCGCCATATTTATATTTTCAATATTCCAGCATCAGGTGGTACTCTCCCATTAAAAAGTTTGCAGAAATAAATGGCAGGCTTAACTCCATGCACCATTCCCACAAGCTTAACCAAAAACTCTATGGAAGATGACCATATTCCCTCAGGTTCTTCCTGCAGACAAAACCACTGTTTAACAAGTAGCTGAGAAGACCCATAAAGGAATGGTAACAGAATCCTTTACAGGGGCAGAAGTAAATCTGGCACTCTTGCGACTTGTGATGGTCTTGAAGATCTGAAGTCATATCTCTCAACCAGTCAGGGATAAATCAAAACAGAATCAGTTACAAAGCCAGAAATAATCAGACAATCAGGGACCATTTCAATATGTTATTACTATTAACTTGAAACACTGATAGAATAAGAGAATGTAAATTAATATACATTTTCTGAAGTAAAAAAAGTATATAACTCTAATTATTCTCATTATTTATTGTGTGTAATTCACCACCTTTTCTCCAAAGTCATCAATTTTAGGAGGCATTAAGAGGGACAGAGCTAAAATTTCAGTCAATATCAGGGAGAATTGAGAGGTATGTCTGAAGTCATGGTAGAAAAAAATCTATCTCCTCTGAGGTAATCTCAGCTGTCAGATCCTTATTTATCTTCTAAACAATTCCACAGCAGTTGAGCTGGGAAAGTTGACAAAATAATGCCTGCAAACCTTGAAGGACTGATGTACAAAAAGCCAGCTCCAGACCAGAACTGAACAAGCCAGCGTAATGCTTAGTAAATGTGTAGTTTCTGATCTGGTGGATGTACCGCTGATCTGTTTGAAAGAACAATTTTTTAAACCAAGCAGCCATACAAGCTGTTCCAATAAGTTGTTACAGTTTTTTGAATTCTAAGACTCATAAGTGCAACTCCCAGAACACAGAGACTGAATATGCAAAAAATAAAGATGTGTGTACATTAAGCCAAGATCACTGCGTTTTATAGTATTTGTGTTTCTCCAAAATATGGCAGTCTCTGAGGTCTAGGGGTGCTGGGCCTGATTCGCTGCAAAAAGCAGCTTTAATAGAGATCAACTGTTGACATTCACCATTCTCGTGACCTTTTTTTTTTTTGGTATAATTACAAGATTCACAAGGGCCTCAGAATTGCAACCGGGAACCCAACAAGCTTAGTAGAAGTAGACTTGACGAAGCCAGGAAGGGACTTTTTATACTAACAAAATGTTATGCAGCAAGACTGCCATAAAGACATGCCGACTTGACAACAACCTTGTTAACCATACTGTGCATGAGAGAGAGAAACAAAACAAAATATTTGCACTGAGGAAAAGGAACAGTCTGATTAACATCCCCTCACTATGGAAGAATTCATTGATCCTAGCCCTGCATAAACAGAGAAACACAACTGATCTTTCCAACTATAATCCCACAGTCACACATCCCCCCCCATCTAAAATATTAGAGAAGAGCATCAGTTCTTAACTTCTCAATCACATTCTTACCAATAACCTCATCTCCTCCAGTCAGCATGGCTTTAGATCAAACCATAGTAGCACCACTGCACTACCAGACTTCTTTATCAGTGTTAATCATAGCTGCAATACAGGTAATACTGTCATCTGCCCTCTTCTTGGAACTATCTAAAGCTTTTGACCCTGTCTTTTGTTCCATCCTACTCTAGGTCTCTCCTGGTTCCTCAACTACCTGTCTAACAGAACCCAAGCTTTTAAAAGCAATCTAACATCTCAACCTTTTTACCAGCCTCTGCTGGTTTTTCCCAAGATTCCATACTAAGACTACTCCTGTTTACTGCATTTATCAATAATTTACACACTGCCTCAAAGCACACTGATGATGCAACCCTTTTCTGCTCTGCACAAAATCCTGTTCTACAGAAAAACTGTTTATCAAAAGCAGACCTAATACTAAACCCCAAAAATACTAAGCTTCTCCTTTTCTCTCCTAAGTCTCATACCAAATGGAAAGTTAACTTTCAAATCTCCCCTGTAAATAATGTTACAGTAGACACCACCATCCGTAACATTCAATCTCCACATCCAAAGAGCAGTAAAAAAACACATAAGAAGTTAGACTTGCTGTATACAGCCAAACAATATCTGAGGGAATACAGTTGGATAATAACAGCATACACCTACCTGCTGTCTATACTTCTGTATGCCTCCCCTATATTCACCAACCTCCAGTCCATCATGATAACTAAATTTATAATAAAATAGCTGAATTTGCTTCCAACAAACCATACTCCACAGATCACTGCATTGTCATTAGGCACCTGAATTGGCATGAGCTACTTCAACTCTCAACTTCAATTTCCACACAGATTAATCTTTCACCCTGAAAATATCCTACCCTAAGTGGTAAACTACAACTCTACTTCACCAATACAGCTCTCCACTCTAACAGACATCTCCTCTTAATTCACAAAGCTCACAACAAAGCAAAAAATGCTCTTTACTTGAACTGTATTTCAAAATCTTGAAACGCAATTCCCTTTCCAATTGGACTCCTCAACAATGCATATATTTTCAAAGATAAATTAAAACTGTTCCTGCTTGACTCTGGCTATGCTCCTACTATTCCCCATGGTAAATTATTCATAAACTACCCTCCTTTGAATACATACATGAAATGACTTATCTCTCCTCTCTTCTTTTTTTGTCTTCTACTCTTCCTATGAAAAAATGCATATAATTACATCTGACCTAACGCAGTACTATTTAACTGCACCCAATGCTGACTATCCTGTTGCAAAATATACTTGTTTATTTCACAACTATCTGTTTTATTTATCCTCACTTTGTAAGTAAGGCTGCTACAGCACTAAATCATTCTCATGGAGCATTACATGTAATGCTGCTATATGTTACCGGAGTATTCTGTATGTTTTATATGTACTGCTGCTGTTATTCTTAATTCTTGTGGAGCTTTTCTTCTTGGGCCTCTGCTGATAGGGGGCTTGTTTGCCCAGCTGGACTCTACCTACAAACAAACATAAATAAATACAATAGAATACTAGATAATTCTCCTTAAACCCAAGGTATTGTGGAGGGCTTCTCTTCTTCTGGGTCCATGTAAAAAAATTTTAACAGCAGAAGGTGAACTTGGATACTACCTTAAGCAGAAACATGTCATGTCTTGTCCTACTGAAAGATCAGAACGACATTTTCATAACAAGCAGCATGTACCTCTGAGAAAATGCATAATGAGATAATGGTGACAAGGAACGTACACTTCTAAGAAAGAAACTTAAGTTCTGCCAAAGCTAAATCTCTGTGTAGGGGCACAATGAGACTCAAGTAAAAGAATTCAGATAACCACTTGGGATCAGGTTTCTTCAGGTGGTCTCAGATGGAGAGTTTTCTTAACATAGCACAGCATCTAGGCTACTGACCTGTCATGTCTCCACTGGCCTTTAAATGAATGACATACCCCAACAAATAAACATGAACAGTGAAGAAACACAAACTGGTTTCCATCAATGTATGTACGTAGTCCAGAAGACCTGCTAATGATGCAAGAAGGAATGAAAGAAATTAAAGCAACCCAAATGGCAAAATGCTTCTGCTTAGAAAATGTCTGGCTCCAGTCAGCTGAAGAACTGTTGAAGCACGGAAAGTCAAAAAAGGCCAAGAGGAGGCCATGAAAATCACACACTTATTTTGTTTACCTGGTTAGTGCACTGATACAAAAATGAGAAACTGTAAGCTCAGCAGATGTTGCATATTACAAGAAGAAGAAAACAAAGGGCAATGTCTAGATGTATTTCCATTTGCAAGATGGAGACAAGGATTCCAGCAAGGTAGGAGACAAGAAAATACATGGGAAGTTTTGAAATGACAGTCATGGCAAACTGGACTACTGCAGACTTTCTCATTTCTCAAACATGTCCAGCAGGATTGAGGTGAAAGACTCACTCTGAAGCTCTAGAGTGGAAATAACTATGAACACTAAAATTAAAACCATACTTACAAAAAATAAAAGTATGTAAAATAACATGGGTCTGAAGAAGAAACTAAAACATATATCCAAAATTAAACGTCAGCTGCGGAAAATGGAGAAAAAAAAAAAACGCCTAAAGTTCAAACAAAAAAATATGTACTCAAATAAGACAGTGGAATTTTGTCTCCTGTTGCACAGAATTAAAGACTTCATCAGACTAAACTGACTACAATCAATGACCTAATTTACATAACTAAAAAAATACATGATATAAATACATCAATAAAACATCCAGTATTCATAGTTCTGAGTGTGTTGCATATACAGCAGGTCATATTATATCAGAATGACAAGTAGAATAACTTTGCTGCTGAATTCACAAAGCACATTTCATGCCATTAAACTGTAGAAATCTGTTTATACTTTCCAGAAGCAAGCTTGGGTTTGTTCTAGCTTTAATTGTTTTGCTTCCACAAGATGACAGAGGTGTTGATACAAAAAAATAGTTTTGCAATACTGTGAGAACACATGGCAGCTGATTACTAATGTTTGCATTTCTAGTACCGATTTTAAAAAAATAGTTAAAGAAAAGCTCTGAAGAAGCAACTACTGGCAGTTGTCATTATGTTTTTGAATTTTGTCATATATTTTTATACTTCGTTTACATACATTTTCATTTGTGTCACTTTTCTTTTGATTTATATTATATGACTGTACTTAAATTAATTCTGATGACGTTTCACTTCTGAAAAGAAAAGACAAAAGTGCATGTTTAAATAAATGTTTTTTGTTTGAAACTTCTGACATTTTTATTCATTTTCCACAGCTGGTATGTGACTTTTGGGCAATATCAAACTAATAGTGTAGTTACAATGTCTGACAGAGTACGGCAACGTTGATCAGGATTTAGTGGTTAACATCCAGTCTTCCAAATAAGGGAATACAAGAATATCTTCATTCTCTGGAGGCAGTGCTTACAGCTCTTAAGCAACTGTTAAATACAAGAAATGCTGAAGACAATTCACACTGTAATTATCAAAACTGAAAATCTGCCATAATCACCATGAGTGAGGATTGCAGACATACCTCTCAACTATCCACATTTTCGCAGAATGTCCAGATTTTTGCCTCAGATTTTTGCCTCATATTTTTGTCCTTTTCCTCTTACAATATATGTTTTTTTAGGCAAATCCCTATGGACTGAAGACACTACATGACATACATTTGAGTTGCAGACTTCATATCCTTCACAAAATGTAGGACAACACAAAGCCTGTTATTCTAGCAACTTTCAAAATTTATAAGAGAAATATTAAAAATCTGGCCCTATTTTTGAGCCTTAGTCCCCTCATTACTTTAGGTTTTGTCCAGATTTCTTGCCCTACGAGAGTGAGAGGCATGACTGCAGAGTTAAAAAGGCGAATAAAAGTCAGGAGGTTATAGACTCTCCATATATATTGCAAAAAAAAAAAAAAAAAAGTTATGTACTCACCATAATGTTCCATCTGTGTTGTCCATTTTCATTCTTCCTCTACAACTGGGTTCAGATCCAACTCTCAGGCCTGACTTAGCCATTATTTTAGGTTGTGGCCACTAAAATGCTCTCGAGCTCCTCCCTTACCCATAATGCACCAACTCCTGACAGACCTCAGATCTTGTTTGCTGGTTGAAATAATGTAAGAAATATTACCATAATATCCCTGGTAGAAGAAGCCATTATTTGGAGCTCAACATAAGGAACAGTGGCGTCATCATAAATTCTCGTTCTTCCAGAAATCAATTGTTAAAAAGGCTGGGGGTTGGTGGGAGGGGAGTTGAGGAAGAATGAAAATTGATACCACAGATGGAATGTTATGGTGAGTACACAACTTCTTTATCTGATGTGTGGTCAAAATTCATTCATTCCTTAACAGCTGGGATAGAGTCCTCAACTACCTAAAATCCCAGGTTGACTCTAAGGAAGGATATTCCTGAGCACCACTGAGCCAAAGGCTGCTCTTCCCCTCGAGACCAGATCCAGTTTGCAATGAATAATAAAGTCTTCCATGGAAGCCCTAGATAGAAACCCTGAGGTAGCAGCCATGGAACTAGTTGAATAGGCTCTTAAAGGTTTTGGTAAGGACAGGCCCAACTTGCTGCAAACAAAATTATGTACAATCCGTCAGTAATCTAAAGTTACCTTTGCAACTGATTTACCTAATTTAGAATCTGCAAAGTAGACAAATAATTGATCTGTCTTTCTAATTTCTTTTTTTCTATGCAAGTAAAAACATAATTGTCTGTGAACATCCAATAAGTGCAACATATCTTCACTTCTATTTGCAAATTTAGGAAAGAAAATTGGCAGATTAATGGACTAGTTGATGTTAGATTCTGACATCACCTTAGAAAGGAAAGGTCTGGTTCGTAATTTTACTTTATCCCTCTAAAAATGCAAGTAGGGAGGTTTAGAAGACAATGCTTGAAAGCTATGAAATCCTTCTAGCAGAGGTGATTGCCACCAGATAGTATTCCAGGTCAGAAATTTTAGACCACATTTTGCTGCTGGTTCAAAGAAAGAATGAATCAAGGCCTGCAGTATCAAATTTAAGTACCATGGAGGAGTTGGATCTTTATAAGGAGGTCTCAAAAGAAGGGTACCTCTCAAGAAGGCCTTACATAGTTTAGATGAAGCCAGGGTGGAGTTCTCAAATCCACTGTGAAAATTAGAGATGGCTGCTAACTGAACTCTTATGGTTGAGGAGGAGCTAGTTCCTTCATTGAAAGCTGTTGCAGGACACTGTACAGGGGCTGAAAAAGGGTTAATATGTTTCTGAAGCACCCAAAAAACAAACCTCTTCCATTTACTTCTGTAAAGTTTTCTTGTAGAAGCTTTATGGGAAGATAAATATATATGACAGACAAGGGGGTGAGAGTATAGGTTGCCTGGCTATTAAAGGAAGGAGAGAAACCATGGTGTCAGCTTTAAAAGATATACACAAAAGCAAGTTGTTCCTGTTTCCCTTTATGATCTGAAGAAGATACTTCCGAAAGCGCTTATCGTTTGAAAGGGATTTTATTTTTGTCTTGCCACATTTTACGTCTCAAGTTTTCAGTAAAAGATTTGAATTCATCTTTTTTGTTGGATTTTAATGGGTTTGCCAGTCGTCTGTGGTGGTGTCACTGCTTTTCTCTTTGGATTTTGTTCTTTGTAACTGCACTTTCAGCAGTTACAGGTTTATTTTGTGCTTGTGGGATGGTGTCAGCTTTAGGTTTGAGATAGCCAGGTGAATCATGTCTGTTGGGTGAGACAGGAGGTCTGGAATCAGATCCATAATCCAAGGTGGGTAAATTAGATAAGACCAAAGAAAGGGGAACCAAATCTGTCGAGGCCAGTAAAATGCAATGAGGATGACTTTGCTCTTCAATTGGAAAGTTTTCTGCAGAAATTTGGGGATCAAGGGAGTCGGAGGATACGCACAGACAAGACCGGAGAGCCGATCATGTAGTAGAGCATCTCTCTGTGATCCCCCCCAGTGGGGGGATTAGGGCAAAGAAGCTGCTGCACTTGTTGTTCAGGAGAGATGAAAAGAGATCACAGCAAGGTTGGTCCCTCTGGCAAAAAAATCATCTCTGCCACCTTCATGTTGAGAGACCACATGTGACGTATGAGAATGGACCTGCTCAAATAGTCTGCTATCACGTTGCACTCCTAAGTGTGTTTTCCTTTGGCTAAAACATTAAACCCAAGGTCCCATCTCCCTGAGCTGGGGATAGCTCAGGTGGATGTAAAAGATCCCAAAGCACTTATTGAAAAAGAGTAGGGGAAGTTCATTGGTGCTTTGGTCAAATTTCCCCTAGTCAGCATGAACACCTTGGTGATTCCCTGAAAACAGGACAGTGACCTAGCGGGACTAATCTTTTCAATAAAGAGTAAGTAAATAAATAATATGTTCCCACAACAACTGTGTCAAAACATTCTGTAGGGAGTCCTTAAATTTAATTAACTCCACAGATTCCCAGAAAAAATGCTCCTAATTTCTCCTTTCATTTTCTTCCTATCTCCTACAACTTCCTTTTGCATTAGGAAAAATCATCTGGTCTATTTGCTCTACAGAAGCACACATACAAACATTTCTATGCAGATACCCTACATATTCTGGAATTTGTACCATACCTAGAGATCTTACAAATTTCCTCCCATTGCTCCTTTGTAACTTGTCATTCTAATCTTCCCTCCCTATGGTATTTTACACGCCATACAAATTAACCCTTTCTTAGCAGTAATTTCTGTTCTTGATTCTACTAAAAACTTTACCAGAGCTGGTATTACATTCAATATCCTCCCTTTCTCTGTCTACATTTTGCTAATATCCCCCAATACAGATGGCATTCTCTAATGAGCAGCTCAGAAATCTGCTTGGCTTCTTCCCACTGCATCACTTTCCCTTCCCACTTATTTAGTCCCAGTAGCTCAACTCCTGCCTTTGTTTACAACAGTTACTTTCTGTTATCACTTGCCTGTTTTCTGTACCCTTGGTTGTAATTATTCCAAGGGACAAAACTTCCTTTCTCTACTCTCTCAATGGCTTAGTATTTAAGATGCGGTTTGTGTGAATATACTAATTGTTGTGCATCCCTTGTACATCTAGCTTGTTTCACCATCTTTGTCCACTATGAGCTACATCTCTCAGCTACATATCAATGTCTCAAAACTGGAGCTTTAATGTATCCTTTCAAATCAGGCAGTTGTCAACCACACTGCTCAACAGGAATAATCAACTTATCCCAACCCTCTTCCCTTCTCAAATACATTAATTCAACTCTTTATTAAATGCTGTCCATAACTTATCAGACGGCTGATAAAAATATGCCTGATATACATAGATGACCAAAATAATTATACACATTTTCACTGTTAGTAACTTCACTGTCCATGTCTAGAGTCTCTAGAGCCATTAGTTTCCAAGCTCTTCTTTTGTTTCTAATCTTCTGCTTCGTCTATTCCCACATATCCTTAGCTGCTACAACAGAGCCCTTCTAATCCACATGCTTAGATACTTCCATCTTTTTATGTCATCATAAATAAGGGTCTTGTTGAACTAATTTTTGTACAGGCACATAATTTACTGCTACAACGTTGGTTTTATATTTTCATGCCCCCTTACATATGGGTATCACTGACTTAATTCATCTGTAGGCAAATCATTTACTGTTACAGCCTTTGTTAGAACTTCATTTTATATCCTGAAAATACCTGATATAGTCTTAAAATACCTCACAACACTTTAATTTTACATTCAGGATTTGTCAAGTACAAGGTAATATCTGCAAACAAGGCTTTACTACTAGGGTCTGCACTCCCTTCTTTCATGAAAAAGGCACTTCCTCCCTTTTCAAAACATTATTAAACAGTGCCTTCCCAATTTTTAAAAGCCTCCTTCCTCCCAACTTCCAAATTTCTATGGGGATTCCATCTATTCCTCGATACTCCCCTGTTGCTTGGTTTTTTATATATATATATATATATATATATATATATATATATATATATATATATACACACACACATATATATATATATATATATATATATATATATATATACTTTTTTATTTCTCCTTTACAGCTGTTAGTTTCATGAGCCTCTGCTTTAACAAGCCTTGGTGTTATCTAATACTTCCAAAAGATATCTCCAAATGCATTTCTTGCTTATTTCTTCACTTCTCTGTTCTATACAGATTTTTGTAAAATTTCCAAAATGTCTCCATTATCATTTCAGGATTCTTAGCTAACATTCTTGTCACAGGGTCCCTTGGGTTTTGCTGTAACATTTTCCACTTTATTACCTAACTCTTAACAAAAAAATCTGTGCCCTAGGATTATTGTAAAAAGATATGTTTAACCACAAATTTCCTAAACTTATGCATATTGTTCACTTGCTCTTAGGACTTGGCAAGTGTTCCTATTCTTGATTTCTAAGCCCTCTCTTCCTCTACAACTGTTTAACTTTTGCCAAATCTTCTTAATATTGCTGTTACTTTTCTCCCACATCTCTATGCCATTACTCCACTATATTTTTAAAATTCAACTTCATTTCATCCCAAGCTCAAGCCAGTCCCTCTGGAACAAGATTTATCTGCCTAATAATGCTCAAATTTTACTTATTACCCATTCCTTAATTTCCTCTATTTTTACTAAATATGTAAGAAAACACCCTGGCCTTTCCATTATTTTTGTTTCTTGCATCAATATCTTTGCTTTTACAGGTGCATAGTTACATATCATTATTTGGTGGGTCTCAGTACTTTCAGCCAAATGCATATGCTTCTATGATACACAATTTCCATCCAGTCTATGGCAGTTATCGAACCTTGGAGAATAATATATAAACTCCCTCTGCACTGCTGCTGCTGAAAAAAGCATCCTCCATACTAAATACTTTAGTCTTTGAAAAATCTTCCTTCTCTAAATACAGTTTCCCTTCTAGGGCCCCTACTGCATCTTCACTGTTACACAGTAAATTCCATTGACTGCCTAGAAATAAGATACCCTGATGAAAACTCAGGATTCCTCCAAAAAATATTTTAAGCACCATAACTACAGCTTTAGGGAACATACAGAAGCACATCATGGTAAGCCTCTTCTAAGCCAGCATCGCCTCATTGCTACAAATTTTCCATTACTGCTTTTTTCCCCTTTCTACCACAAATGGATCAACTCTTCGTATAAAATATACCACCACCCATTTTTCACTATCCCTGATATTAAAGAAACAGCCATGCTGAAATCCTCTTTTATCAAAGGTTTATACTTGTTTCTATCTAAATTACTCTCCTGCAACATGACAGTTTGTAACATACATTTCTTAATATAGTTCAGTACTCTGTTTTTTTTTCCCAGTGCCTGTAAAGTCATTTGTGTTCCATGATAAAACTAACAAAGTATCCATTCTGTCTTTTTAAAGTTACAATCACTTACAATACATGTCATATTTCTGCTAACAGTTCAACTCTACTCTTCTTCAGATCCCTTCAAAAAAATAATAAAAAGGCATTATGCATATTCTCAAGAACAGCCTCCAAAGAAAGGCCTCAGCTTCACAATAATGGCTGCTTGCACTGGCATCTAGCATAAAAATTACTGGTACTAATACTGCAGTGATACTTCTCCAGGCATTGCACATAAATACATTACTGTTCCTTTAAGTATAATGCATTTCTCCCTCTCAAGTGTAGGAAAAAATGTATATACATTCAGTTAACCTTTTACAAAAAAAAATAGCTCTTAGGGAAAGTTCACTGATGAGTCTTGTAAAATGAAAATAATTTCTGACTTTGTGCTCAATACATTCGAAAGTTATAGCTTCCGGGAAGATACTCAGTTTCAGCACTATTTATTTATCCTGCATTTACTTTTCTTTTCCACCTTCATTTCTCTTAAAACTAACTTCCACTGCCGTTCTAAAGGTTAACTGCTATCCTTCTAACAGATTCATTGAGGAGGTCAGAGTGCAGTTTCTGAACATCTCAATTGATATTGTCCTTGACTTACGTACATCAGTTCAATTCTTGTCTATTTCCACTTAAACCAGAATGACACCTACACTTTGCTAAACCATCTGCTTATGGAATATCACCACTTGTCTCACAGTTTTCACTTTTCCTTCATTACTTAACACATTTACCTTGAAGAAAGAAAAAGAAACACTACCCAACTAAATCCATATTCTTTAGTCTATTCTTATAACCACATACATGTTAAAAAAAATGTTAATTTTTATATTTACATGACCAACTCTATACTCTCAACATCTTAGCACAAGAAATCTGGAGAAAGCCAAAAATACTGGGGGGAAAAAGGACCAACATCATGGACAAATTTTAAATATTGCTCTTATAAATTAAAAAACTTGCTAGAACAATAGGTTTTGCATTGATACTCATTGTTTAAAGGATATTAAGGCTAAAACTCAAGTGCCTGCTATTATTTTGTGACTTCACTACTCAATGACTTGCTAAAAACACCAATTTTATGAGGTATGTCACAAATATGAAGCAAACATCTAGAACTTTTGTGAATGTGAACTGGACTGTTGAGATTTATGCTCCATAATTTCTTATTTTCTAACACCCCCACAACTTCAAATCTCAACATCATGTAACCTTACTCCTCTATTTCCCCAGTTTCCTCTTCCGTGCTTCAATGCAAGATATATGCTACTTTAACTTTTTAAGTGTTAAAACACCTTTATTGGCTTACTTTTAATAACCATGTCAGCAACCACTGAGAAAAAAAAAGGTTATGTACTCACCATAACATTCCATGTTTGTTGTCCATCTTGCCTTCATTTTTACTGGTTGGGTTTGGAAACGATCCTTAGTTCTGACTCGGCCGCATTCTAAAGTTCAAAGTCTTCCACTTGGCTCATGGCTGAATCACTATCCCATGATGCACTAGTGTGCTTCCCCAGATCTTGTTTGCTGAAAGTATTAACCCCTACAGAATTAAGGGAAAATTCAGTAATCAGTATGAAAGTCAGAAACTTTCATTGGTAAAAAGGAAAAATTTCCTGTACGTCATCCAGAAGCTCTAGGCTGTGGGAAGGTGGATGGGATGCAAGAATGAAGGCAAGATAGACAACAAACATGAACATTATGGTGAGTACACAACTTCTTTCTGTTATGTTATCCTATCTTGCCTTCATTCTTACTAGTTGGGACAGCATCCCTAGCACCATATTTCCTGGGCGGCTCATGGGAGTATATTCTTCAGGACAGTGGAACCAAAGGAGGCCCTGTCCCTGGAGACCATGTCTATTTTGTAATGAGTAATAAAGGTGTGAGGCTTTGCCCATGGTACAGCAGCACAAATGTTATCTAGTGGCAGCATAGCCTGATACACAGATGAAGCTGCAATAGCCCTTGTGGAGTGACCTTTGATTTTAAAGGGCAGATCTTTATTGTTAGAAGTGTAAATAAATGTGATACAATTTGAAAGCCATCTCGAAAGTGTGACCTTCGAAACAGGATCACCTTTCTTAGTCTCTGAAAAGGAGATGAACAACTGATCAGATTTCCTGAAAACTTTAGTTCTGTGTAAATAGAAGCATAGTTGTCTATACACGTCCAGTTGATGGAGTGTATATTCTGCCTTGTTACCATAATTGGGGAAAAAACTGGTAGCTCAGTAGATTAAGATTAGTTTCTGAGCACACTTTTGGTAAGAAGGATGGATTAGTTCGCAGAGATACCCTGTTCTTATGGAAAATCATATAAGGAGGTCTGATTGATAAAGCTTGAAGCTCAGGGACTCTTCCGGCAGAAGTGATAGCTATCAGTAAAATTGTTTTCCATGATAAAAATTTGTATCTCATGTTGATGCGGGCTCAAATGGGGGAAGAATCAGACAAGACAGCACAAAATTTAGATCCCAAGGTGGCACGGGGTCTTTAATGGGAGGTCTTAATAAACAGGTGCCCTTTAGAAATGCTTTGCATAATCTGTGGGACAACAAATTTGGAGTAAAGTCACTTATATGAAAACTGGAAATTTCAGCCAATTGAACTTTAAGAGTAGCTGCAGCAGAGCCTTTATGAAACAGTTCTGCAAGGAAATCAAGAATAGAGCTAATCTGAGCAGAAAATGGGTCACTATTTCTGTCCGAAGTACAATAAGAAAACCTTCTCCATTTGCTGAGATATAACTTTCTGGTTGAGGCCTTATATGAAGAAATTAGTATGTCCTTTACTGCTGGTGTGAGATTAGGAAGCCTGACTATACTTGGAACTGAAGCAGCCAAGCTGTAAACTTGAGGGTTTGGAGGGAGGAGTGAGGTGTTATTGACGTATGAGTCAGAAGGTCTGGAACTGGGTCAAGAACCCACGATTCCTCCTGAAGATGAGGCTAGAGAAAAGGAAACCAAATCTGACGAGGCTAGTATTGGGCAATGAGAATTAGCCTGCTTCCCAATGATTTGGGCTTGCTAGATGACTTTGGGTATTAGACGAAAGGGGGAAATGCATAAAGAAGTCCCGAGGGCCAATTGTGCACAAGTGCGTCCATTGGTGACTCCCCCAGAGGGGGCACTGGGGCAAGGTAGTTGCTGCATTTGGTGTTTATGGAGGTGACAAAGAGGTTGCAGCAAGGCTGGCCCCATTTTTGGAAAATCCTTTCCACTATCTCTTGCTTTAGGTAGCACTCATGAGGCGTAAGTATTGCCCTGCTGAGTCTGTCTGCTATCACGTTGGATTTCCCTGGATTTGAGTTGCTACTAGAAAGCGTTGGGAAGATGTTGCCCATTGCCATACTCTGAGTGCCTCTCAACAAAGAAAGTAAGATCTGGTTCCTTCTTGCTTGTTTATGCACCAGACGACTGACATGTTGTCTGTCTGAATTGCAAATGTTCCTAGGGAAGAGAGTCTTGAACTGCTTGCAACGCCAAGAGCACAGCTCTCATCTCTAGGATATTGATGTGCAAATAGGCCTTATGATCCTGCCAGGTGCCTTCGACTGTCCTCCCCAGATAATGCCCCCCCCAACTATCTGGGAGGCATCTGTGGTCATCGTGGCTATAGGCTGTTGTGGGAGAAAGGGACGACCTACTGTCACATGGCTGGAAAGAAGCCACTATCTCAGGTCTCTCTTGCAAGATTCCATGATCCTGATTTGGTGGGACACGGGTAGTTCTTGTAATGACCATTGGGTGAAAAGAAGCCACTGAAGAATTCTCTTGTGCATGCGAGCTAAATGGACTAAGGCTATCTCTGCTGCCATGGTTCCCAGGACTTGTAGAACTGTTTTTGCTTTTACCCTGGTCTTTGACATGAGATTTGAAATCTGTTGTCTGAGTAACAAAACTCTTTCTGCCAGCAATTTTGCCATCATAGTGACTGTGTCTACGTGCGCTCCTATACAGACGATATGTTGAGATGGCAACAAGGCAGATTTTCCTGAATTTATTGTAATCCATAACTGAGAACAGAGTTCTAAAGTGGCGTCCCTTGCTTGTCACAGTAGATGCTTGGTGGTGGCAGTTAGGAGCCAGTCGTCTAGATACAGAAACACGTGGAATCCTAGATGCCTCAAGTGAGCCATAACTAATGCCATGCATTTGGTGAACACTCTAGAGGCTGTAGTGAGTCCAAAGGGCAGAGACAAACTGGTAGTGATTGGCTCCCAGACAGAAGCACAGATGATTCCTTGATGGCCTGTCCATTTTTATGTAGGTGGAATGTCTGAAATGCTTTTCATGTTTGGGACAGGAAGGGAAAAGGGTATGGAGTAACCTCTGGATATTATGCTTTGTACTCATGTCTCTCATTTCTTACCAGGCTTCTGGGTACAAAGATAAATGACCCACGACTGCTTCCAGAGGTGGGCGAGGTGGGCCTTCCTTCAGGAGTGCTGGAAGGGTCTGCAGCAAAAGGAATCACGGTCGCCCTGGTTTTGTGGACCCCCTCTGCCACGAGGGCAGCATTTTCCATTATTATTTCCCCCTCTGCTCCTGGGGAAAGTTTCACCTCATGCATCTTGAAAAACTCCTTGGATCTTTTGAACCATACCCCCCCCCCTTTCTGACCCTTAGGATAAGGTCTCGAAGATATGGAAAAACATATTCTAACGGTAGAGAGTCTCTTTCTTTCCTGCTTGCATCTGGTGAGTGTGTCTTTGACTTTTGATCCAAAGAGTAAGGAACCACTGAAAGGGGTGTTGCCAAAGGTAGACTTAAAAGGTTCCGCAAAGTTACACAAGCAAATCTAAGAGTGTCTCCTTGGGGAAACTCCTGAACCCACTGCTCTACTCGCTCAGTCTGCTGAATATGAGATGAGTCTCATGGAGGAGTTTACTACAGAGTTTAAGGTGGATAGCTGAGAGGTCATCTTACCTAAGGCCCCAGCAGCTAATGAACCTTGAAGAGGATCTCCTAGCTTCTTTAGGAGATCTCTCTGTATCCTTGTGAAGTGCGCCAAGTAATTTAGTGACCTGAGGGCAAAGGTCACTGAAGAAAAGACGAGCTTCCCATATCTCCCCATCGTATGAGACTCCTTGTTTGGTGGATGGACAGATGAAGATGTTTCGGCAAGTTCCTTCTTGGTGGCTGCCATCACCACCATAGCATCTACAGGAATCCCCTTAGAAAGAAATTGTTTATCAGCTGGGGCTGTAATAAATTTGTTAGGCCTCCAACGGACTGGTCCCACTATGTCTGAAGACTCCCACGCTTTTCGACTTAACTAGTTCCATGAGTTTGTCAAAAGGCGGAGTATACCCAGTTGGCTGAAGGGTGAGATCCGAAGGCCTTCAGGTACACTGACTACTCCTCCTCGGAAGGGTTGATGGGCTTCCAGCCGCCTCTCTGCTTAAGGATTTTTAGGATAGCTGCAAAGGAGATATCCTTAGTGGGCGACCATGGAGACCATTCTGATTCCTCAAGGTCAGTGTCAGATGTAAGAGACTCATCTGGGGAATCAATATGCTTTGCGGCAAACAAGATCTGGGGAAGCACACTAGTGCATTATGGGATAGGGATTCAGCCATGAGCCAAGTGGAAGACTCTGAGCTTTAGAATACGACAGAGTCGGAACCAAGGATCGGTTCGGAACCCAACCAGTAAGAGTGAAGGCAAGACAGGGCAACAAAACATCAGCTATTTTGTCATACACACACACAATGCATTACTATACTTAGCTTTTACCCTCTGCATTTAGAAACATACTTTCTTCTACTGTACTGCAATTTACATTACACTATTTAACACAAAATACATAAATGAAAAATTATTTTACTTGCAGTTATTTTCCCACAATCTGGTTCCTTTGTGGGCAACCATATAAAAGTAGAGTCGTATGCTTTAGCTCCACCCACATTCTGAAGTAAACAAAACTTACTGGGATTAATACTCCATTCCCCACACTACTTATCATTACTATTGTGTATAAACCCCACACTTTTAACATACTAGTTTCCAGTTCAAATCAAGACTCGTATGTTTCTGTTTTCCCCTAATCTGAGTTCTTCTGTTCACTAAATTCACCTAGCTGTTAAGTCTTTTTAGTGTTTCTCATTTTCTTGCAGCATCTGGTTCAAATCTACAGTTCTACTAATTCTTCTGGTCATCTCCTAGGCTTCTCTCTCTGACATACAAGCATTGTCTTTTGGAACAAAGTAAACCTCCACTGTCACAGTCTCTTTTTGGATTTCTCTTACTTGCATAGGCTCTAAAAACAGAGTCTTCTTCACCTTGCTGACTGGAGTTCTGATCAATGAACTATTTTTTTTTTTCCTCCAAAGACAGATCTGCTTTAATAAACATTTTGACCAACCTGGAAAAATATTCTAAATACTGTTGTGTACAGCAGTTTGAATTTCTGCCTTCTGTGGAAGGTTGGGCGTCGGGCTGGCAACTCAACACCGTAAAACCCCACTGCCAATCATGAGTGGACAGGTGATCCACTGTGGCGACCCCTAACCAGGAAAAGCCGAAAGAAGAAGATAGCAGTTTGAATTTCATCCCAACCTCACAACAACTCTTAATGACTGGAATAAACTTCTCTTTTGTCTTGTATCAACCAAACAATCACTTTACACAAACATCCTGGCATCAACAATGTTCAACACCTTTCCTTTTTGCTATAATTTTGTCAGAAGCATTTCATTTGACTGCTTTGAATGCATTTTAAGACATAAGGCCTTGGTTTCATTCAGGTGGCAAAATTAGGGGTATAAATGCAATGCACTATTTTCATTAACAACTAATCTTGTGGAACAGCAGTCCTGTTACTTATCTGTACCTCCACAAATTTTATAGTCCTGTCCCTCCAAATTCTTTGGTACTGCAGAAAGCCACAGGTTTTCTCTTCATGCTTTATCTTTAAGATCCGCTATTTTCCGAGAAATTTCTTTATTTGATATGTCACGCTCTATCATTCTATGCTTCAATTTCTGACGTCTTCAGACGTAGTAATATACCAGACTGATTATTTAATACTTCTTTTTTCTATTTTTCATTTGCACTTTACATATTTTTCAAAGGCTCCGCTTATTTTATTTTAAACACTCTGAATGCATCTGGTCTGTCTGTTCTTCTAATTTGCTTGAAGCCTTCTCCTACACTGATGCTGAATCAGCCCTGAGGTGCTTCCCATCCAGAACTTTCTGTTCTCCTTTCTAGTCAACCTTTTTCAAGATTTTTTTTTCTTTATTGATGTTTAAACATGCATCTGCTAAATTATAAATTAAATTCTCCCAAATATGTATCTTTTACAGACTTTGTTTTAAACACCTTCTCAATGTTCACACTGGGAAGGTTATGGTTAGTGTGCTTCTCAGTCAGTCGCCATCTTGGAAGTCCTCAGCTTAAGAATATAATAATTGAGAATTCTAGGCAAGTTATTTAAGTAGATGGGTAAAAGTAGACTTAGTAACACAGGTAAACCTGTCCAGAAGATTAATGACGTGTGTTACACTAGAAGTGACAAATGTTATTTCAGGTCTAGCTTTGTCTACTAGTGGAATATGTGCTGTTCTTCAGTATGGCATGCTGCAACTGTATAATATACGTTTAAACATTTACATTACTCACAGTTTGTTAAACAGGATCAATCAATTTTGGACTAGTGTTTGTACTGGCTGCAATTTTAAAGGTCATCTGACTGCTAAAGTAAGAGCAACATTTGATGCAGGAAGACTAAAAGGTTAGAGTATATTTTAAATATTAATATACTGTCTTGTATAAGTATATATCCTTGGCTAAGGATAAGGCATATGGAGAGTTGTATGAAAGGTTGAACACGAAAGAGGGAGAAAAGGACCTGTACCAATTGGCTAGACAGGGGGACCGAGCTGAGAAAGATGTGCAGCAGGTAAGGGTGATTGATAAAGGATAGTGAGGGAAACGTACCCACAAGTGAGGCGAGTGTGCTGAGCAGATGGAAAGAGTACTTTGAGGGGCTGATGAATGAAGAGAATGACAGAGAGAGAAGGTTGGATGATGTGGGGATAGTGAATCAGGAAGTGAAACAGATTAGCAAGGAGGAAGTACGGACAGCTATGAAGAGGATGAAGAATGGAAAGGCTGTTGGTCCAGATGACATACCAGTGGAAGCATGGAGGTGCTTAGGAGAAATGGCAGTGGAGTTTTTAACCAGATTGCTTAATGAAATCTTGGAAAGTCAGAGGATGCCTGAGGAGTGGAGAAAAAGTGTTTGGGTACCTATTTTTAAGAATAAGGGTGAGGTGCAGAGGTGTAGTAACTACAGAGGGATAAAACTAATCAGTCACAGCTTGAAGTTATGGGAAAGAGTAGTGGAAGATAGGTTAAGAAGGGAGGTGATGATTTGCGATCAGCAGTATGGTTTCATGCTGGGAAAGAGACTTGGAGAAAGCATATGATAGGGTGCCTCGAGAGGAGTTGTTTTGGTATTGTATGAGGAAGTCAGCAGTGGCAGAGAAGTATGTAAGAGTGGTACAGGATATGTACGAGGGTAGTGTGACAGTGATGGAAGTCTGCAGTGGGAGTGACAGATACGTTTTAGGTGGAGGTGGAATTACATCAAGGATCAGCTCTGAGCCCTTTCTTATTTGCAATGGTGATCGACAGGTTGACAGACGAGATCAGACAAGAGGCCCCATGGACTATGATGCTTGCAGATGACATTGTGATTTGTAGTGAGAGTAGGGATCAGGTTGAGGAGACCCTGGAGAGGTGGAGATATGCTCTAGAGAGTAGAGGAATGAAGGTCAGTAGGACTAAGACAGAATATGTGTGTGTGAATGAGAGGGAGGATAGAGGAATGGTGAGGATGCAGGGAGTAGAGTTGGCGAAGGTGGATGAATTTAAGTACTTGGGATCAATAGTTCAGAGTAATGGTGAGTGTGGAAGAGAGGTGAAGAAGAAAGTACAGGGCAGGGTGGAATGAGTTGAGAAGCGTGTCAGAAGTGATTTGTGACAGACTGCTACCAGTAAGAGTGAAAGGGAAGGTCTCCAAGAGGGTAGTAAGACCAGCTATGCTGTATGGTTTGGAGACGGTGGCACTGACAAAAAGGCAGGAGTCAGAACTGGAAGTGGCAGAGTTAAAGATGTTAAGATTTGCACTGGGTGTGACAAGGATGGACAGGATTAAGAATCAGTATATTAGAGGGTCAGAGGGGCGTGATTGTGTTGGTTTGGACATGTGCTGAGGAGGGATGATGGGTATTATTGGGAAACGGATGCTAAGGATGGAGCTGCCAGGTAAGAGGAAAAGAGGAAGGCCTAAGATAAGGTTTACAGACGTGGTGAGAGAGGACATGCAGGCAGTTGGTGTGACTGAGCAATATGCAGAGGACAGGAAGAAATGGAAACAGATGATCTGCTGTGGCTACCCCTAATGGGAACAGCTGAAAGAGAGAAGAATATAGTGCCTTGTATGTTCTATGGAAGGTAAAAAGGAGACATTATACAATTGTTTACATGACGGCTGGGATGTCCTAACTATGCAATGAGTACTTGAAAATTTATGTTACTCAGGGTCAACTAAACAAGAACAATGGCTTGCAATCTACAGAATAAAAATTAAGCCTAACTGGTTAAGAGGGCATTAGAAGTTTTAGAACCCACCGAGTGCCTATATACTGAGTAGTTGAAATAGCAAGATTAAAAATTGTGAGGATGCTGAACTTAAAATGTATTTCAGCCTTCTAGATGTGTTGTAAGCAGTGTAAACTAATGCATTTTATGTTTTTATGACTATGTTAGGAAACCGTAAAAGCCATGGCCGTGATTCATAGAGGAAGAGCTTGTTGCATGAGGTGGCTAAAAGAGAAGCAGACATGTACTGTCACTGTTCGAGTCACCCACACACTTGCCACATGCAGTAATTAGTGCTGTGTTACATGCTAACCAGAGCTTACGTAAAATATCTAGTTTGAGAAATGATATGCACAATTTTAGGTGAAATGTCATGGTTCCTTTTAAAATTAAAGTACAAGGCGATTTTTTCATGTTACACAATTTAGAAACTGATTTGAAATGTCTGGTCAGTTAACCCTCTATATGTAATATGCAATGTGAACAAATATATTTTACGTTCGTCTGCCTTAGTAAACATTAGTAGATAAGTGCAAATAATATAATTTGTTTGATAACTGTCTTATATAACTTAAATGCAAAGTACGATGTCTTAGTTGTCTGATCACAGGTGGATGTATTCTTTAATAGGCTGAATCACAGTAATTAGAGGGTAGGTGTAAGTAAGTCTGATTACAGTTACATGTATTTACATATATTAGATGAAAAAGGTGTTATCTTGAAACAACAACTGTTTTGAGTGCAGTATGTCATGATACTACAAGCAGCTGAAAGAATATACAGGTTTAAGTGTTTCTCTTGAGTGAATTTTGAACTTGAGTAAAAAATAGGTCACAGCTGTTACTTATAGGTGGGGACTGGAACTTGATTTGCAACAGTGAGGATGGATCTGGGGGACCTACTGGGGAAAATACAATAAAACAGGTAGATTTCTGAAGATATTTTATGGTAAGGAAGACATGAATTCAGTTGCAGGAACATGGAGACATTTTACATATTATTCCCCAAAGTACAACAACTGGGCAATACTAAAGAGAATTTATACTTCAAAGGAACATGTGCATTTAATTGAAAGCTTCGACACACATCCAATAACTACGTCAGATCATGCAAAGTAGTGAAGTAAAAAGGAGACACTGGCTACCTGTTAAAGAGAAAGGAATTTTAGGAATGGGTGATAAAGATCTGCAAGGTTTTGTTTAACAATATTTTAAAAGGAAAGGAAGGGGAAACACCAACATGTTGGAAGAGAGATGTGGTGGCTGTAATACATAAAGATGGTAAATACCCATCAGACCCCTCTTCATACAGACCCATTTCAAATTTATACCATACTTATAAAGTGCTTATATCTATACTATCTAAAAGAATGGCAAAAGTGCTGCTAAAATTGGTAGATATGGATCACTGGGGATTTGGGGATGGGAGACAAATATCTGACGACATTAATAGAAAAATGATGACCCAGAGGGAAGTAGAATGTAAGAAATTACCACTGTTGCTGGTGGGTCTTGATGCTGAGAAAGCATTCAACAGAGGAATCTGGGATTTTAAGAGTAGGGCAATAAAAGCATTTGCATTCCCTGATACAATAATAAGATTAATTAGGAGTATATATGAGGGACAGGAGGCAAGAATTAAAGTGGGAGGGTTCCTCCATGATAAATTGTGCCTGAACAGAGGAACCAGGCAGGGGTGTCTTCTTTCCCTTTTAGTATGTACTTTATAATTAGTGCCATTGGCAAAGAAAACACGGGACTCAAAAATTCAAATATATAACTGATATGGTAATCAAGAAAAGTTGGCTTTACTTGCAGATATTACTTTGTACCTGATAAATCCATGTTTAAGATTTTTGCTTGGAAGTGTTTGCATAGATATTTTTATACCCCAAGCAGACTCCAAATATTTCTTCATCAAGTAGATGGGAAATGGTTTTTAAGTGGTTTTCAGTTTTTTTGTTGTGAAATGTTGGAGGTGTGATGGGGAAGAAGGAGATGAACATATGTTTTGGGAGTACAATGAGTTGGCAGATTTAAAAAAAAATAAGTATGTTAAATGAAGCAGTAAGTATTCTGGAATGCAAAATATTAAGTACATCTGATTAAAGAAATTGTGACTGCTGTTAACTATGCCATTGAGCAGTAAAGACAACAATATTTTTTTTCTTTCTAATGGAAACACTGGAAAATGCATTGGCCACTGTGATTGAAGACTACTGAAATAAAGGAAGAAAACACGAACACCTGAAATGATTATGGAAGTATGTGTGAGTATTGGAAGTTTCAGAGGTGCTTCCTCAGAAGGTAAATATCACCCATCTCTCACTCAGCTAACAATACAGACTTCTCTGTAAGTCACAAAATTGCCCAGCTCTTAACAACTTTAATAGTATTGCCCCAATAAAAATTTTACCCTCTAGATAAAAATCACTAATCGTTATTACCAAATAATCTAATATTGCAGCTGTCTCTCTATATTCAAAAAGTGTAGCTCAACTATGGAACCACATCCCACTACCACTGAAATCTATTTTGAATGCAAATGCATTTACAGCAGACTAAAATTCCACTTATCAAATAAAATAGTTGTGCAAATTCTTACCATAGCCATACATGTCCTTTTCATTTATGTTGCAGTATTATTTACATATGGGAGATCCTCTGTCTAAGCAACCCGACCTCTGGCCAGACTACAACAGCTTTTAGCTACTGCAGGTACATGGGATGTCACACACATGGCCTGGCAAACTTCAGCCATACAACAACATCCGCACACGGAATCTTCAGAACTGAAATGCCCCAGGAGGAAAGACTAGATATGTAAAATCTTACCATAACCATAGATCTCCTTCTCTTCTATATGCTGCAGTATTCATAACATGAGGGAGTCCGTCACTGGCTGACTTATACGTCCGGCCAGTGTACAAAACTCTAAAACTATTGTGAAATACATGTGACGCCGCACATTAGCAAACATACGTCAGCAATAAAGAGATGTCAGGTATAAAGCGGATGTCAGCACGTACCAACCTGAAAGCTGAATGCCACAAAAAGTACCAGCCTCATCTTAGGTGAAAAAAACATGCCACCAGAGGCCAGGCATGCATAAGGGGGAAGGCAGGGAATGAAGTAGCACTGCAGCATATAGAAGAGAATGACATCTATGGCTATGGTAAGATTTTACACAATTATTCTACGTCCTTCTATTCATATGCTGTAGTACTCATAATATGAGGGAGAGTACCAAAGCTCATGCAAAGGAAGACATGGGCAGAGACCAGAAGCATTATCCACAAAGCCATGCAAAATAGCTCTGGCAAAAGCAGCCCTGAACCCGGAAATGACATCTAGTTTATAGTGTTCAGTAAAGGTATGAACAGAAGACCAGGTAGCTGTCTCTAAAGTAAAGCAAGTCCAACCCTTTAAAGAAAGCTCCAGACGAAGACATTGCCCTACTGGAATGTGCCCTAACAGGAGAAGAAAGATTATTTCCATTGGCTATATAACAGAAAGAAACAGCTTTTGAAATCCAAGAGGAGATAGTCTGCTTGGAAACAGGCTGACCCAGGATCCTTGGGTGACGAGAAACAAACAGGCGTTCAGACTTATGGAGAGGTTTGGTTTTGTTAAAATAGTATCTGAGTTGCCTATGCATGTGAACTCTTAACCTCCCAACCCGCCTCCAAGATGACATCCTGCACCTCCTTGGAGAGGAGGGTCTGTTGGGAAATCAAGGGATTCTCCATGCAGCTAGATTTAGGGTTTTGAGCTGGCTGTGAAGAGTCTTGAAGTTGTGCTGGGACAACAGAAGAGGGACTGGAGGTAGGATCCATGGTGGGGAATGTGTCAGGCTCTTCAGGAGCGGATACAGTATTGTCTTGGCCAATCTGGTGCAATGAGAATCATTTTCGGCCTCTCTGCTCTGGCTTTTAATAGAACTTTGGGCAGCAGAGGAAGAGGCGGAAAGGCATAGACTGTCAACGTTGTCCAATTGAAAGAAAGTGCGTCCACTTTCCAGGCTTGTGGATGATAGGTCCTTGAACAACATTTTTTCAATTGGTAATTTCTGTGGGTAGCAAAGAGATCTATGTCTGGCTGTCCCCATGCCTGAGTTATCTTTGTGAAAACTTGAGGATGTAACTTCCATTCGTGTGGATCTGTCATATTTCTGCTTAGGCTGTCTGCCAGTGTGTTTTCCTTCCCTGGCAGGAATTGTGCCTGAAGTTGAATTTGCAATTCCAGTGCTGTGTTCCATAGGGTCATGGCTTGTCTGCACAGGGGGTATGAATGAGTCCCCCCGTTTATGTACCACATCACTGTGGTGTTGTCTGTCCTTATCAATAGCTGGCCTGGATGCAGCAGGTCTTTGAAGGCCATAATAGCATTTTGCACTGCTAGCATTTCCTTTTGGTTGATGTGTAGGTGCTTCTCTTTTTGGGACCATTTTCCCTGAATGCACTGATCTGTCATGTGTGCCCCCCAGGCATAGTCTGAGGCATCTGTTGTGATGATTTGAGTTGCTTGAGGTACGCAAAAAAGGGAGACCTATGTTTCTTTGGCATGCTTGAGCCCACCACAGAAATTCCTTTTGAAGGCATGGAATGAGTGGTATAATTGTTTCCAGGCTGTGGCTGTGTTGAGACCATAATTTTTTTAGGTACCATTGAAGTTTCCTCATATGCAGCTTTGCACATGGGATCAGTAGGATGCAAGATGCCATGAATCCCAGAGCCTGCAGGACTTTCCTTGCAATCAGCCTGGTGAAGGTTGCCATTTTGCTGAAGACAGTTGCCCTTGTTTGTCTGGCGTGAGGTAGGCCATCTGGGTGGTTGTATTCAAGCTGGCACCCAGAAAAATTATTTGTTGAGAGGGTATTAGTTTTGATTTCTTTTTGTTGACTGTGTATCCCAGAAAGTTCAACAGTTTTATTACAAACGCCAGGCGTTTCAGAAGTATGTCCTTGCTGTCCGCTTGGATCAGGCAGTCGTCCAGATATGGGTATATTTGTATTCCTTGAAGTCTGCAGAAGGCAATTACTGATGCCAGGCATTTCGTAAACACTCTGGGCGCAGTAGATAAGCCAAAGGGCAATGCAGAGAATTGATAATGGGTTGAACCTGCAAGAAATCTGAGGTATCTTCTGCAATCTTGTCTGATAGGGACATGCAAGTATGCCTCCTTGAGGTCCAATGTTACCAGCCAAGACTCCTTGCCCAGCATGGGAAGAAGCTGCTGTAATGTGAGCATCTTGAATTTTGGTACCTGTAAATATGTGTTTAGGATGGATAGGTCTAAGTTAGGTCTCCAACCTTTGTCTTTCCTTGGTACCAGGAATAGTCTGGAATAAAACCCTTGACCTTGTTCTTTTGCAGGTACCTCTTGAATCGCTTTCTTGTCCATGAGAGCTTAAATTTGTTTTTGTGCCTCTGCCCTTTGATTTTGTGGCAGGTTTGGCTTGCCTCTCATTTTTGGAAGGGTGTGAAAGTGGAACCTGTAGCCTCTGTCTATAATGTCCAGAATCCATTTGTCTTTAGTAACAATATGCCAATTTTTTGAGAATAATGCCAGTTTTCCGCCCAAAGGTGCTGCCATTAAAGCTTTGCTTGGCAGGTAAAGGGGGAAGTCATTGTGTCTGCTTTCTGAATGACTGTGATCTATCTTCTCCACCTCTTGGGGTTGGTGTTTGCCACTGTCTGGCTCTGAAAGATCCTTGAGGTTGCCCTCTACCCCTTGGGCGTCTGTATCTGCCCCTTTGAGGTCTGTCCGTGGCTGGAAAGGACCAATTTTTTGAAGGCCAGTTTCTGCTGAAATGTGGAGGTTGTACCTGCAGGAAATCTTTCACTGTTTGCATTGATTTCGCTTTTTCCTCCATTTTCTTTAGTACCTCCTCAGCTTTAACACCAAACAATACATCTTTTTGAAGAGGTGCATCTAGTAATTTAGCTTTGACACGATCTGGTAAGGCTTGCTCTTTGAGCCAAGTATGTCTACGTATAACAAACCCCGTAACAGCAGGTCTACATGAGGCCTCTAAAGCATCAAAACCACACTGCAAGGTATGTTTACCCACTTGCTCTGCACCATGCAACAAATCCTACAACTCTTTTAAATCTGGTTGTGTCATTTTGCTTTTCAACTGAGATAACAAAAACTGTTGGTACTTTAACATATGGAACTGACAGTTTAATGCCCTCATGGTTAAAGTGGCCGAGGTGTACACCTTTTCCCCCCCCACCTTTCTAAAGCTCTGGAATCTCTCTCTGAAGGTAATGGGTTTTTAGCAGTAGAGGCCTTAATTCCCTTGGGACCCTGTGAAATAGTTTCTGGGTCAGCAGTATGGCTTTTGTATAGGAACTGATGTGAATCAGGAACCCGGTAATACCTGTCTGGTTTAACAGGAGCTGGAGGTAAAGGAATCTGGGTTGAGGCTGGCTTCTGTGTACACATCATCTAATATATCTAAAACAGGAGGGATAGCAGGGGCCTATACTGAGGGAGCAAGAGAAAATCCCTGAGCCTTTTCTTGGATCGAGTAATCTTGGCCTTCCCAGTGAAAGTGTTCCCTCAATGTATGTAGGGTTTCCCCAAAAGAGTAGTCCTCGGGGGGGGGGGAGACAGAGGGAATAGACTCCTCTGCATCAGAGTCTTCAAAAGGAGAATAGGTATAGCCCTGATCCTCAATGTTCAGAGGTAATACAGGCTTGATCTGAGGAAGGGTAGTCTTCCTCTAATCTGGGCCTTTTGTCCGAGGGGGGTTGAGAACCCCTGATAAGAGTAATCAAATCCTCAGCCATTTGCGACCTCGGGTACTGAAGACACCGGTAATGTAGTGTCATCGGTACTCAGGGGCTGCGTAGGTGCCTCGCTGAGAACCAGAGAACCGGTAGTCGGCCTTAGCGTGGTGTCAGTAGTAGTCGCGGACCTCGTATGTCGGTCCTTATCTTTGCGTCTTTTACTCAAAACTGGAGTCGGAGTATCCGACGACATAATATAATTAATTTTTTTACCAAAATAGTGAAGGGCGAACTCTGCCCGACGCTTAATAGTGCACTTGTTGAATCTAGCACAAAAACGGCAGGCCGAGACGTCGTGGTCTGGGCCTAAGCAAGGTATACAGAAATAGTGAAAATCCTTATGTGGTATTTGCTTCCCACATGAAATGCAATTATTAACTTTGTCTGACATCGGTCTGCGGCAAGAAAAGTTTCCCCAACGGGGTACTTAGCTTTCAAGAAGACTTCGGCTGAAATATTTTCGTAAATCTCAGGAACTGGCCGACCGGCACTTGCGAACTGCTTCTGCTTCGGGCACCGCACGGCAAGAAAGACTGAAGAAGATGGCGTCGACCGCCTCTTTTATACCCCTGCCGCACTGACGTCAGGGAAGAAGCGACGACAACCGACGCCGGACCTAGACTTTGGAATTCGGCCGACCGAGGACCCGCCTGACGGCAGGATAACCCATCTATAATGACTGCAGCTGTATGCACGATGAACATCAGCCTTCTTCAGCGGAAGACAAAAATACATGACAAACACAGAACCAAAAGGTTCTTTTTATACAGCAACAAGCCGAGCCCAACAAATCATCCCACTGGCTAATTCATAAGTGCTCATTCAATCCGGGAGGGAAAAGCCACCCTAGTTTAATGATCCATTTTTTTCTCCTTAATATTCAAAATATTGTGCCAACCAGCTTTATCCCTACATTTCCCTATAATATGATCAATAATGGAAAATCTAAATACAGAAGTACTATGTTTACAAGTGTGTTTGTGTAGGGCATTCGTAGACTTTTTAAGTATACTGTCACTCACGTGTTCCCCTACCTTGAGTTTCCAAGGTCTAGATGTTTCCTCCACATATGCTGAGCATGTGCAGGTAGCCAAATATATCACCCAACTTGTATTACAGTTGGCCAGAAAAGAAATGTTGAATACTATGGAAGTGTTCTTACTTGTAAATTATTTTGTCTGGTTAACCCGATGACAATATGAACAATGACCACAAGGGGAACGTCCTCTTAGTATATCTCCTGTCAGTGTTCTTTGAAGTAGAACATTCTCCCTATAATCCATTTTCTTATAACGGCTAAACAGTGACCCCAAAGTCCGGCCCCTACGGAAAGAAAAGGAACACATCTCACCCAAATAAAATAATTTGTTATCTGCCAACAAAATATTCCAATGTTTGTGAATAATATTCATGAAGGATTTGGTGTTCCTGCCATACATGGTGACCAATCTGAGTTTAGTATTAGTGGCTGATGACCGCTTATTACATTTCACTAACCCAGATCTGTCCTGACTGGAAGCAAATTGGCTGACCCTACTGATGTCACCTACCCTGTAGCCCCTATTCTTGAATCTGTAGATTAGATCCTGCTTGTAATGGTTAAGTGAGGAGGAATTAGAACAAATTCTCTATCCTCAAAATTTGAGATTTGGGGATGTTCCTCATAATATGTTGTGGGTGGAAGCTAGTTGCATGCAGGAGAGTTGTACTGGGGGAATTTCCTATATATTTGGGTGTCCAAAGTATTATCAGAATTCTGACTAACTAGTACATCCAAAAAAGTGATCTCATTCTTACTAAAGTTAGCCTTGAACTCTATACCCCATTTGTTCTCATGTAAATAATCAACAAACCCCTGCAGAAAGCTCTCATCCGATCTCCACACCAACCAACAATCAAGATACCATCTCCATATATCATTCTCGTTAATATACAGATTATAAGAGGCATCATAAATCAATTCCTCCTCCAAATAAGTCGTAAACAGATCAGCATATATGGGGCAAAAGAGGCCCCCATAGCTGTGCCTTGAACCTGCCACACATTGTTCTTGAAAACAGAACATGTTTTTAGTTAAAATGCATTCTGCCAGGCAAACAAGAAATATATTAAAGCCTGGTTCATATAATTGGGATCTTTCCAACCAATATTGAAGGGCTACCAACCCCGCCCAATGTGGGATATTGGTGTACAGAGAGGTGACATCCAGGGTGCACAACATCCAATCCGCTTCCAATTGCATATCAGATATGATACCCAAGAACTGAGTGGTATCCTGAATTCAGGCCAGTACACAAGATAGTGCTTTCAAATGTAATGTTAAATATTTCGAAAGGGGTTCAGTTAAAGACCCTCTGCCTGACACTATTGGTCTGCCTGGTGGGTTTCTAGGATCCTTATGGATTTTGGGTAGAAGGTACAAATATTGTTGTTTAGGATCAACCACTTTCAGGTGAAATTTATCACCCTTGGTGATAATACCTTGATCCTCGGCTTCATCCAAGAATTTGTCAGTCTCAACCTTAAATCTACCGGTGGGGTCCAGAGGCATAGTCATGTAATACCTGCCCATCTGCCAACTGTTTTGTATGCTTCCCCACTATATGCTGCCTAATCCTGTATGACAACAGCCCCTCCCTTGCCTGCTGGTAAAATAAGAATGTCCCTATTGGATCTTAATTAATACATTGTCTTTCCATTTTGGTGATATTATCTCTAGATTGTACAGTTCACCAGAGTTGAAATGAAGATCCTTAAGGACATTAGCCTGAAACACAGAGACAATAGGTGACATTGGGGGCATAAACGTAGATCTATGGAACCTGAAACCTCTCTGTGTGTTCTCTCCTGAATGATCAAAAAACAACCTTAAATTAAGTACATGGCAGAAATCAATCACATCCTGAGCAAAGGACTGCTCAGCAAAAAAAAAAAAAAAAAAAAAAAAAACACCAGGTACAAAACTCAAACCCTTATTCAGAATATTTATTTCGGTATCAGAAAGATTGGTGGAAGAAGTATTGTGTCCATTCATACAAGTATCTATCTTGTTGTCATTTTCAATAATTCCTCCAAGTCATTTGTTGCCCTTATGCTTCCTCCCCCCTCTCCTGACCCTGATGCTAAAGGGTGTGATAAATTGTTGCATTTGGGATCAGGTGACATTTCTGTGCGGCCATCATTCAGCTCAGTGTTGGACGATGAATCCTCCCCTGAGGTATACAAGTCCCTATCCCTCTTCAGTATGGATTTTGGCCTCTTACGTTTAGGGGTGAATGATTTATCTGGATTCAAAAATTTGACAGTTTAAATGTCTCAAAAGGCCTACCCTTTTCATAATCCCCTACATCCTTGCTGAATTTTTTCATCTTCTTTTCTTTCAATGTTTTTTTCTAAATCACGTAAATCACTGCTCAACTGATTCACACAAGGTGTGTAGCAGGACAGGGTTTCAAACTTATTAAGATCTTAGCATAAAGCCTCCACCTCCTAAATATTCTGTTGTACCATTCATTCGTAATACGCAGCTAAAGCCTACACAAACCCCATGGAGGCCTGTTGTTGTACTTGTAACTATTGTTCTGTGAGTGCTTGATCAGCACTATGTACCAGGGGTTGGAGCTTAACTTTGAGTCCCCTAGGTGCATTCTGTTTACATTGATAAGCCTTGAAAAGGCGTAACTGCCAAATATTACTTCTCAAATTCTTCATACCTCTAGTTAATTTAAAGAAGGCCATCTTATATTCATTAATGGGATCATTCTCAATTATTGCCGCTCTATTAGTAGAGTTGCCAGAACCTAGTCTCCAAACACCCCCAAATCGCCCATATCAGAAGATAGACCTTTAATAAGGGAGGCCAAATTCATGTTGTCCATTTATTTAAACCAAGGGACTTATGGATATATAGTTCTCTTCAAAATACCAGACCTGAATCAAAAAGAGGCAAAAACCAACAATAGGAAATCTTCTTCAATCAACGGCCAAAATCAAAAATATAAAAAGGAAATATGAAAGTGTTAATAGGCCACACTACATTCCCCAAATCGAGATAAACATAATATATTTGTTCAAAAATTCTGCAGCCATAAAAATGAACATGAAGTGGGGATGCAGCAAAAGGAAGTCACACTCAAAAAAGTGGGTATTCACCCCAAATATATCTGTTGCAGTGATACAATAGACAGCCCTTGTGAATGACCAAAACGGACCTCATCAATAGTTACGTACTCACATACAATGCTACATATCACCAAACTTCAATGGCACACTTCTTCATTAGCTGCACCCCTAACCTATAACTCCAATTAACTCAGACTATAACAGATGCCAAAGATGGAACAAAAACGTGGCCCATAGAATCAGAAAATCCTTTGATGGTCAACCTCCAAACTGGTAGGAGTCTGGTTTCCCCAAAAATTGTAGAAGTGAAGTTTAGAATATTGCCAAAACACCAGCCCAATTTAGTGAGGGGGGGGGGACTCTAATACCACTAAAATGATTTATTAGTGCCCAAACAAGAGCACATCCCAAACATACAACTTAACTTATTTATGCTATTAACTACCCAAAAGAATATTCAGAGAGGTATGAGGTAAGCAGGGCAAGTCCAATAGTCAGTAGTCCAAGCTATATGCCTATTAAGGAGTCACCTACTACCTACAGTTTCCCATCCATATTCATGCCCAAACCTAAATAACCAAAGTCCATATAGAGGGCAAATATGACATCTTGCTGTCTCTCATATCATCAGAAAAACTGGACCCATAAATAAGGGTAATTAATGTGTTCAAAGGACATCACCCCCATAGGGCAATTCAAAAATATCCGTTGCATTAATCATATATCAACTGCTTAAAAAAACAGAAATGATAGGGTCACTGTACTTATAAACCTCAAAGTTGGTTATACATAATATAACACATATGTAGGAGAGGCACATGTGAAAACCCCAACCCAACATATTAATTTAAGAACACAAAAGTAATGGTGGGGTCAACCCCAACATACAAAACCTTGATGTCACCAATCCTTATAAAAGAATGTTTGTATACATATATATGGCAACAACAACCACTTCGATACAGTACATAAAACACTATCAGTGTGTCATATACAGTGTATATAACGGCCCAAATTAGACCACACATGTATAATTAAACAGATATCCAACCCACAATGCACAATATCAAGTCAAGATGAAAACTAGCATAAATCCTTTGTTTCATCAACCCAAATGGTAGTACGCAATCACAAAAACTGCCCATAGATATGAAAAGTGTTGTGCGCAATTTAACAATATTTATCATTCAAAGATGAAAAATGATACATAACACTGAGTCTGCATATCCTTGTTGTTAATCCACTGATTCCATAGCCCTCAAAACGGCTGCCCTTATTGCTGTGAACATAAGTATAAACCTGAAATGAAGTCATGTTTCAATAAGCATCAACACATAATATGTAATCAATATGATATTCAAGTCCCGAAAGGCCCAAAGACCCCCCTCATATTACAAACGGCCATAAAAATGTATATATTCATCACAGTTTTCTCCAAAACACTGCTCACTCAATACAACGGTTGTGAAATTAAATACTTAAAGCCCATGGAACAGTGCCTGCAGCAATATTTTTTCGGCTGTGGTAATGTCCAATCCAATAAGAGTCACAAAATCGAAGCCCAAACCTTGAAAAGTTTGAAATCACACACCAAATTGTCCATGTTGTTCCTTTGGCCTCAATAAGTGACAATAACACACCAAACACTATCAGCAGACACTAATATTCATTCAGTTGGTTCCATAGGCCTCAAACGGATATACTGCTGCTCCTCAAGCCGCAAACAACCCGAAAGAGTGATATATATATTTTTTGCTGGAATAACAATATTCAGCAGATGATATTGCAAGTAATTACTGTTTCCAAAAGCACTACTCCCTCATTAGAGCCACTATAGCTGTAAATAACTGGAGTCCACGAACCATACATAAAGCTGTATAATGGCTGTGATAACCATATTCTATTAGATTTCATGAAAATGAACCCAACGCCCAATATTAGTATTGCATCTGGTGAAGGCGTAGCATGGAATTTAGTCAAATCCAATAGATAAAGACTGGAACTATACCACAAAATCAGTCACTGCTTGACATAATTCGCCAAATGACCAAATTAAAGCGACTTAAGAGTTTTTGATAAGATACTTAGACCAAGCGTCTAGTGAAACAGCACATGTAACCAATCCTCAAACTATGGAAACACAATCTCAACCCAACTGTTCAGTTGCAGGAACAATCTTGTTGGAAGGAAGGAAAAAGGAAACACACACCTCCAAAACGTGCTTATTGCTATATAAGAAGAACCTTTCGGTTCTGGGTTTGTCATGTATTTTTGTCTTCCACTGAAGAAGGCTGTTTAGCCGAAACTGGTTTGGTATGGGAGTTGGGGGCTATGTCCTTTCTCCCAGTGTTATGTATTTTAACACATTAAATTGTGTTATTTAGTTTACATCAGACATTTGGTGCTGGCTCAGTTTTGTTTTTTGGATTGCCAATGCATGTCTAAAGTGTGCAGAATCCTCTCAATGGAGGATTGAGGAGAAGGGAAAAAGGTTGGAAGGTTGATAGACTGACTGAGACACAACTCATTAACTACCTTGGGCATAAATGAGGGATTAGTACATAAACAGACCCTATCCCTATGGAAGAATGTGAAGGGGGAGGAAGACATCAAAGCTTGTAACTCCGATATTCTTCTGGCAGAAGTAATGGCCACAAGAAGAACAGTTTTCCAAGTACAATGTTACATAGAAGTGGGACTTGCTGGCTCAAAAGGGGCCAGGGTAAATTTCTCTAACACAAAACTGACATCGCAAGGAGGAAGAACTGGTTTACTTGGTGGTCTGATGTGAAGGACGCCTTTTAAGAATAGTTTAACTTCCAACCTGGAAGCTAAAGAGGGAGACATAGGCAGACATTCAGAGATAGAGCAGAAAGATGGGCTTTAACTGAGGAGTAAGACAGTCCACTCCATTAATTCACACAGATAGGACCACTGGTACATCCCCTAACAGTGGTTGTAAATCCTTTTTGAGACACCAGCTGGAAAACCTCTTCCAATTGGAAATGCAGGATTTCCTTGTTGCGGGTTTTCTGGCCTCCTGCAGAACTTGAAGCACATTCTCAGAAAAAAGGTGTCTGAAGGGAATCAAAACCTTATCACCCAACAGAGTCAGATTTAGAGTTAATATCTGTGGATGTACTAGAGTTCCCTTGTCCTGTGTGAGTAGGTCCATTCTCTAGGGTAACTTGTGTTGACTGCTCTTGGCTAAATGCAGGAGGAGGGGGAACCAATGCTGTCTTGGCCAAAAGGGGGTCACCAGCAAGATTTGTGGTTGTTCCCGCTGGGTCTTCAGCAGCACCTTTTGGAGAAGTGGGAAGAGGAGGACTGCATACAGAAACATCCTCTTCCAAGAGAAAGATATAGTGTGTCCATATTCCATGCCAAGGGATGTGGGACCTTGGCACAAAATTTGGGAAGTTGTCTGTTCATGGCAGAGCCAAACAGATCTATCTTAGGTATAACCCATTGATGGACCATTTCCAGAAACACAACCCTGTGTAACATCCATTCGTGGGATTCAGTCATGGACCTGTTGAGTGTGTCTGCCACAACATTCTGAGTCAAGGAAATGTAGACATCCTTAAGGTACAGCTGACTCTGCAGAGCTAACTCCCACAGGAAGTAAGACTTTATCCATCCTTGTTAGTTGACATATCAGAGGACGGTGGTATTATCTGTGAACCACCTTAGGAGACCTGCAGAAAGCATAGGCTTAAAGATTTGGAGGGCAAAAATCAAGGCCCTCATCTCCTTTATATTGATGTGCTCCCTTGTTTAGCCTGGAGACAAGACATCTCTAACCTTCCAGAATTCCAGTGCTGCTCCCCATGTTAAATCTGATGCATCCATGTACAGCTCCTGAGTGGGGAGACGTGGTTGTAAGGGTAGATGTGGGTTCCTTGCAACCTGAAGTACCCACCAGTTTAACTCCCTTTTCAAGCAAGGTAGGAGTGGGATAAAGTTAGGATGCGAGTGTTGTATCCAAACTGTCCTTAAGAACCACTGGAATTTTCTCATGTGTAACTTGGCTAAAGGGAGCATTGGGAACATGAGGATCATGGAGGCCATGAACCCCAAGAGGTGTAGAAACTCCCTGGCAGTTAGGGAGTGGAGGAGCAAGAGGTCCTGGAAACAGGAAGTTAGAGACAGGACCTTTTCTGGAGATAAGGCTAGCATCCTGTCTGTGCAGCCCAGGAAAATGTGGTCTTAGGAAGGGATCAGGGCAGATTTCTGATAGTGAATTGTGAACCCTAGACTGTCCAGGAGACACACCATGAAGGAGAGATTCTCTTGAAGGGTGTCCAGAGATGGGGCCTGGAGGAGTAGGTTGTCTAGATAAGGAAAAGTCTGTATGCCCTGTAGTTTGCAGTAGGCTATGACAGCAGCTAAGCATTTTGTGAAGACCCTTGGTGCCGCAGACAGTCCAAAGGGCAAGGCACAAAACTGAAAATGTGAGGAAGCAAAAGAAAAGCAAAGACATTTCCTGAACTGAAGGGTCAATAGGGATATGGAGGTAGGCATCTTTGATATCTAATGAAACCATAAAGGCCTTAGGAAGAAGGGTGGGTAATGTTAGCATATGGAATCTGGGAATTTTCAGAAAAGGTATTTAGATGGGAAAGATCTAGAATGGGCCTCCGAGGGCTATCCTTCCTGGGAGTCAGAAACATCCTGGAGTAAAATCCTTTTCCAACTTGGAAGGATAGGACTTTCTGAATAGTGCATTGAGAAAGCAGGCTGGATATGAAGAGACAAAGGAGTTAATAGGCCTGGAGGTGGGTAGTCATAGACTACCTGGCTTAGTCTTAAAGGGCTGTTTCTGCGTGGGAGTAGAAGAGGCAGATTTAGATGGGAGTTGTTTCCTAGGATCTCTCTCACTTTTGGAAGATTGTGGCCTGGTTGGTTTTCTGAAAAAGGTGGTTTTGGCAGGATAATTCCTCTGAAACCTGGGGACAAGAGAAACAAAGTTATGTTTTAGATCCTGCAGCTCCTTGCTTTTTTCTTGTAAAGATTTAAATAGTTCTGCAGCCTAGGTACCAAACAAGGCCTTGTTGTCCAGAGGGGCATCCATGATCTTTGCTTTAATATCATCAGGCAAAGGCTGGAGCCTGAGCCATGAATACCTCCTCAGGACAGACCCCAATACAGCTGCCCTAGCTGAGGCCTCCATGGCATCATAACTGGACTTAATGGACTGCCTGGTAACCTGAGCCAAGGAATTAAGAATAGAGGAGAGCTTAGCCTTGGTGGGAGAATCAGGGAGCTTAGAAAGAAGCTTTCCTGCATCTGATAAAAGGGCCAAGGAACATTTAGCCATATGAGTTTGATAATTAATTGCCCTAAATGCCAGAGCAGCAGAGGTATATACCTTTTTCCTTAATCTCTCCATGACTTGGCTCTCCTCATCCGAGGGAAGCAAGGAGGTAGAATGCAACAATTTGGATGCCTTGTCTGCAGAGACTGAAATAGTAGCAGGGTCTGCAGATGGCCATTTGAAGAAGAATTTGGAGTCCTCAGACACCTTATAAAATCTATCGTGACATTGGGGATGGGAGGCTGAGAATCAGGGCACTTTAAAGCAGATGCAAGGACATCAGTCATAGTACCTTTTTTTGGATGTCAGAAGGCGCAGTGGTGCAGCGGTTGCATTACCGCCTCACAGCAAGAGGTTCGCCGGTACGATTCTCGGCTGCAGTGCCTTCTGTGCAGAGTCTGCATGTCCTCCCTGCATTCGTGTGGGTTTCCTCTGGGTGCTCCGGTTTCCTCCCACGTTACAAAGACATACCTCTCAAGTGTTTCTTCCCGGGCCTCCACTTAAAATTAGCTTTGTTCCAAGTCAGACTTTCCCAGTAAACAAATGGTAAATAAAATAAAATAAATAAATAAATGTCAGATACCTGGCAGCAGTCCCACTTGAGAAACTCTCTCATCTTCAGAATGGTTTCCCCAAAAGGAGATATCCTCCCCCAGGAGAATCCATGCCATTGGATTTCTATTCTGGTGAGGCATAACCCAATAAAGAAGAAATTTGGGCTGAATAAGCCAAGGATTCATCTCCTGATGATTCCGCCTCATCCGAAAAAATCTCTTTAGAGGTCCTCCTTAAGGGAGTAGAGGGAGGAATCAGAGGTCTGTTGTAGGTCTCTACAGGTGTTGAATAGGCCTTGGGAGAAGGCCTGCCAATCCAGTGTTTGCTCCTGGGGAGCAGGAGAAATATATTTTAGTCTTGCATTTTTTCTTTTTTTTGGAACTTTTATGCAGTGGAAGGTGGATGGGCCAGATGTCGGCCTGCACTCCACAATGTCGGCAGGAACATCCTCCCACACAATGATCTGGGTGACACCACGTGGGCCTTTAGTAATAATAAGCCATAGTCCCCCCATGCCAGAGTTGGACACTTGCAATTCCCTCACTGACGTGCTGGTAGGGTCCTTCACGGCCTACACTGAGGTACCCATCAAAAGGAATGTCTACTGATTCTGGGATGGCCTCGGGAGAGCAGTCTGGATCACAGGGAGCAGCAGGTACATCAGGTCATGGCTTCTTAGTCTTTTTTGGTTGCAGCTCATCTGAAGGGCCCGACTCCACCTTCACATCACACACGAGATGCGTAAGGAGCGGATTCTCAAGATATAATTTCAGGAAAGCTAAATGGCTATGATGGGTTTTGGGTACAAAGGCCTTACAGATAGCACAGGTGGTATGGTTGTGGTCTAACCCTAGGCAAAACAAGCAAAGGTTGTGAGAGTCCTTATGTGGAAATCTGCCTTCCACACTGACACTTGCCCTTCCAAGCTGACATGTAGTCACAGCAAAATACAGTAGCCAAAATATTGAGGAAAAAACCCCAGTGGGACACTTATCTGAACCAAAGTTTGTAACCTGACTGACGAGTGATGACCACAGCAGGAGATTGAACAGGTGGCAGAAAAGTTCTGAGGTTGGTACGTGCTGTCATCTGCTTTATACCCAATGTCCCTTTATGGCCGGTGTACTTTTGCTGACGTGCAGAGTCGCACATACCTCACAGTAGCTTTAGACTTTTGTATACTGGCTGGACATATGAGCCAGTCGGTGGCAGACTCCCTCAGTTTATCAATACTGCAGCATATGAATAGAAGAACATCAACAGTGCAAAGAAAAAAAAATCTGCCATCCAAGGAAAAAAACAAGCTATGGGGGGGGGGGGATAGAATACTGCAACATAGAACAGAAGGACATCTATAGTTACAGTAAGATTTTACACAACTATTCCATGTCCTTCTATTCAAAGTTGCAGTATTCTTTACATATGGGAGAATACCAAAGCTTAGTAAGAACCCTGGTAGGAGGAAGGAGTAGAGTAACTTTCTACAAAGCCATGAAAAATGGCTCTAGTAAACCCAGTCATGGACCTAGAAATACTACCTAGCTTGCAAAGCTTGGTGAAAGTATGAACAGAAGACCAAGTGGCAGCCTCTAAACTGGTGTTAGCAACCAAACATTTAAAGAATGCACCAGAGGGAGTCAGCCTTAACAGGAACAGAACAAAACAAAACTGTCTTAGAAATCCAAGAGGAAACTGTCTGTTTGGAAACAGGCAAACCCAGAGCCCTGGGATGAAAAGAAACAAACAGCTGATCAGACTTTCTGACAGCCTTAGTTTTATTCAAATAAAACCTGAGATGTCTATACACATACAAGATGTGTAAGATCCTCTCACTGCAAGATTGAGTAGAAGGAAAGAAAGTGGGCAACTGAACAGATTAAGAGACAACTCATTCACCATCTTGGGCATAAAAGAAGGATTAGTATGCAAAGAGACCCTATCCTTATAAAAAACAAGAAAATGTGGAGAAGCCATCAAAGCCTTGAATCTTAGAAACCCTCCTAGCAGAGGTTAAAGCTAGCAAAAGAGCTGTTCTTCAGGTACAAAACTTTAAGGAAGCTGAAGCTGCATGTTCAAAAGGGGCTACAGCTAGTTTCTCTACGACATAATTCAAATCACAAGGAGAAGGAACTGGTTTCCTGGGAGGTTTAATGTGAAGGACACCTTTGAGAAAACGTTTTACTTCTAATATGGAAGCCAAAGGTCCAGTCAATGGCAAACAGGCAGAAATAGCTGACAAGTGAACTTTCACTGAAAAATAAGCCAAGCCACTGTTAAGCAACTCACACAAGTAGGAAAGAACCAGTGGGATATCCACTGAAAATGGATCCAGATTACGTGAGAGACACCAAGTAGAAAACCTCTTCCATTTGGATAAGTAAGATTTTCTAGTATTTGTTTCCTGGTGTCCTGCAGAACCCTAAGCACGTCCTTAGCAAAAAGGTGTCTGAAAAGAATCCTTGTTTTCAACCACAAAGTCAGTTGTAAAGTTGGCAGATGTGGATGAAGTAGACATCCCTTGTCCTGTGGGAGAATGTCCACTTTGTGAGGTAACTTGTGATGAATGCCCTTGGCTAAATGCAGAAGAGGGAACCAATGCTGTCTTGGCCAGAAGGGAGTCACCAGCAAGATTTTCGGTTTGTCCTGCTGAATTCTGAGCAGAGCTTTTTGAATGAGAGGAAAGTGTGGGGGGGGGGGGTGTGAATGCATAAAGAAACATCCCTTCCATAAGAAAGATAGGGCATCCACCTTCCAAGCCAGATGATTTGGGACTCTGGCACAAAAGAAAATGTTGTTGCCTGTTCAGAGGGTAGACAAAAAGATCCACTCGAGAAGTACCCCACTGATAGACCAAGTCCAGAAACACATCCCTGTGAAGCATTCATTCATGGGATTCAGCCATGGACCTGCTTAAAGTGTCTGCCACAAGGTTTTAGGTGGATGGAATGTAAATTGCTTGAAGAGTCGCATTGTACTGAATTACCAGGTCCCATGCCATGATAGCTAACCTGCAAAGAAGGTAAGACTACGCCCCCCACTTGTTCACATACCAAAGGACACTGGTGTTGTCTTTAAACACTTTCAGGGGGCCTGGAAGAAAGAGGGGATAGAAAGCCTGAAGAGCTAGAATGAGAGCCCTCATTTCCTTGATGTTGATATGCTCTTCCATTTGTTAAAGAGAACAGACACCCTGCACCTTCTTTGAAGCAAAAGTTGCCTCCCAACCTATGTCTGAGGAGTCTGTGAACAACTCTTGATTTGGCTGGGGCAGATGAAGAGGAAGGCCTGGGTTCAGAGAAATTTGCTGAATCCGCCATAGGAGCTCAGATTTTAGGCATGGGGAAAAAGGGAGCACAAACTCCAGAGGGTGAGCATGCTGCATCCAGACTGGTTTAGGTACCACTGAAATTTCCTCAAGAGGAGATTTGCAGGGAGCAGCAAAGGAATTGTGGATACCATAAGCCCTAGAAGTCTCTAAAACTCCCTGGCAGTAATGGAGGGAAGAGGCAGAAGACTGCAGAAGAAGGAAGTGAGAGAAATATTTTTTTTTCTGGTTGAAGAAAAGCCATCATGAGATCTGTTCTTAGCCTGCACCCTATGGAGATGTGATCCTGAGAAGGGGAAAGAAATGATTTTGTTGAAATTTATGGTGAACCCCACACACTTTGCAGGACAGAAATGGCAAACTGCATTTTTTGAATTAACTGTTCTGATAGAGGAGGCAGTAAAAGAAGATTGCCCAGGCATGGATATATCTGAATTCCCCTGATCCTGGGAAAAACAATCACAGAGGTCAAGCACTTTGTGAATACCCTTGGGGCAGTGGAATGACCAAAGAGCAAGACGGAGAAATGAAAGTGCAAAGAAGACAGAGAAATGTAAAAACTTCCTGTAAAGACAATGGATAGGTATGTGTAGGTAGACATCCTTGATGCCCAGAGAATCTATGCAAGCCAGAGGAGGAAACAAAGTAAAGACAGCATGCTGAAAGTTGGTACTTTTAGTAAGGTGTTTAAATGGGATAGGTCCAGAATTGGACTCCGAGGACAGTCCTTTCTGGGGACAAGAAACATTCTTGAGTAAAACGCCCTGCTTCTTTGGTCCTGAGGTACATGTTAAATTCTACATTGAGAAAGTAATTCCCTTAAGACCTGTGGAGACAAATCCAATTGGTTTGTAGTGGGTTGAGGAACATCCATGAAAGGACGAAGTTTTTTCCAAATCATGAAATATCCATGTTGGATAACAGAAAGAACCCAGGAATCTTAAGTTACACTTGTCCAAACAGGAAGAGAGAGCAGGACAGACGAAGAGAAAGAGGAGTAAGACTTGGAAGTGGTTGGTAATCACAGAATATCTGGCCTGGCTGGAAAGCGCTGCCGAGATGAGGACCTAAAACAGTAGATGTAGGCTGTGGAGGCCTTCTAATAGTCCATTTAGATCTAGAAGCAGCAGAAGACAGACATGCCTGTCCCCTAACAAGGGAAGTCTTAGAAGGAAAATTTCTGTGGAATTTTGGGACAGGACACAGTGTGATTTAAGTCTTGAAGTTCCTTTCCCTTTTCTTGTAAGGACTTAAATAAATCTGTAGCTGCAGCACCAAGCAAAGCAGTGTTACCCACAGGTTCATCCATCACGTATAATAGGTCTTTCACCTGTCAAGCCCTTAAGACAAAACACAAAACCAAACATGTTAGTCACAGGCGATTCCACTGTGAAACACATACATGTCCCTCTCACCAGGCTGGATAAGGAAAAAGTCACGGTCAGCTGTCGGTCAGCTGCCAGGAAACGCCATATCACACATGCACTCGGGTCTCTCAACCACAGGTCCTGTTATGAATCTGTCATAGTCCGTATTGGTGTGAATGACTTGAGATGTACATCTCTGGGCTATATGAAGACAGGCATAACTGAGGTCTTGGATTATGTGTCTCAAGCAATTATGTCCCTAGCCTTAAGCAGCATTTTACCTTCACCTAGGATAATGCCTCAATACAAACATTAGATGACTGACTTCAATAATTGGCTTAGTTTCTGGTGTCATTCTAAGGGGATCCAGTATCTGTCAGTCTGGGATAACATGATCAAAAGACCTCGATGCTTTCCCAAAGATGGACTTCATCTGTCACCCCTGGCATTTCAGCTACTGCTAAGGCTCTTGCCAACAAGTGCTTTTTTAGGCAGCGTCTCAAGGACAAAATTCCCAATGTACAAATTCCATCTAAAAACAACCTCATGGTTATGCTGCTAAACGATAGGATTCTCAACATGAAACTGAACTCACTGGAAGCAATCCTCACCTTGGAAGATGCAGACATTTGTGCAGTCACGGAGACCTGTTTCAAGGCTGTGGAGAGCACTCCAGCCATACTGGGTTACACCTCCTTCCACATTTTCAGACCACAAACTGAAGGTATGAAAACTAAAGGAGGCAGTGTATCAATATTTATTAAAGATAAATACACCTCCAGATTGATTAAACAATATGATTCTCTGGAGATACTTCAGGTGCAATTAACTGTTGGCAGGACAACTATTTAAGTCATTGCCGGCTACAGGACCCCCTCCATGAATCAGGACACCCACTCTGCCTATTTGGATCTACTTAAGATACATCCACACACCATGCTTTTGGGTGAATTTTACTACCCATCCATTGACTGGGGAAATTACTTCTGCTCAAACTCACTTGCCCAAAGTTTCCTCGACTTTGTTAACTTCAGTGCCATGGACCAGCTGGTTGACACCCCCACAAGGGGTGCCAACATCCTGGATCTGGTGCTTACCAATATGGGGGACCACTGTAGCAGCCCCACTGTGAAGTCTTCCCTGGTGAGATCTGACCACAAATCAGTCTCAAAGTAACTGTCACACCAGATCCCTCCCCCCGCAGCAACTAAAGTAGAAAACTTCTCCAAAGAAGATTATAACCTCTCACAGGATGGTATAAATAGCTTCACTGCATCTTCCCCGTCAGATGGAACTGGCAACTAGGCAGAGTTCTACACTAATGCTTTATACAAACACCTGTAGAACTTGGCCGTACCCAATAGAGCCAAAGCAAGCTCCTTAAGGAAGACCAAACCTGCCTGGTGGACAACTGCCATTAACAGGCTTTACAATAAAATAAAAAAATTACTGTCTAAGAGTAAGAGGGAGCGAGCCGTAAACTGGAAACACTCCCTCCTCAGCTTAAACAAGCAAATAAGACCTCTTGTGAAGTCCTCCAAAGCAAACCATGAACTGAAATTGGTTTCCTCAACTAAGGACAACCATAGGGTTTCTTTAGTTACATCCATAACTTAAAAGGAAAGGCCCAGATTTGTGCTGAACTGGTAGTTAATGATACCACATATACTGAGCCTGTGGACATAGCTAACCTGGTAGCAGGCAGGTTCTGTGAAAACTTCACTCCCCTGTCCCCATCACATGTACCCCACAACATCCCTATCACCTGTCCCCTATCTTGTATCTCTAAACAGCAGGTCATAAATGCCATCTCTAAGGCCAAAAACACAGCATCTATGGGGCATAACATCCCAGGCTGCGTCCTACATGGGCTCCAACAAGAATTAGCAACCTCATTTGGTACTCTTTTCAATCATAGTCTAATCAATGGTTTCGTCCCAGCTGAATGGAAAATGGTCACTGTTATCCCCCTGCACAAAGGTGGAGCTTCCACTGATCATGGGAACTATACACCTATTAGCCTGACTAGCCCTATCTGCAAGGCCATGGAGCGAACCATCATGGACCTTATCAACAAATATACAGGTAATCTTCACACACCTGATCCTACTCACTTGCGACTTGTCAAAGGGAAATCATGCCTGTTAAACCTGATGGACGTCTTCCAGACAGTCACCAAGGCCCTGGACGAGGGGAAATCTGTGCATACAGCCTTCCTAGACTTAGCCAAGGCTTTTGACACTATCCCCCACTCAGGCATCACTGACAAACTCATCCAGCTAGCTATCAATCCTTATATTGTTAGATGGTTCACAAACTGTCTCACTGATAGAACCCATACAGTCAAAATAGGGGAAATCCACCTCCAACAGCAAACTTGTAACTAGTGGTGTTCCACAAGGATCAGTCCTAAGACCTCTACTGTTTGGAATCTATTTCTCTGCAGTACAAGCAAAAAGTAAAGGTCTGCGGCTGACAAAGTCTGCTGATGACTGCAAACTGGGTGCAGTTATAGACTCTCCAAATGATGTCAACATCCTACAAGAACGTCTTACACAAACAAATGATTGGTGCCAAAGTCAAGGCCTTAAACTAAATGCAAAAAAATTTATCATCATCCCTTTTGGTAAGAGTGATGTTTCTGCTAACTACCACATCAATAACACCCCCCTAAGTACGCACTCAGTGGTGACGGACAGTACAGTTGTGTACACTTAGCATAAATGTAGATGTTTGAGTGTATTCACTGTTGCAGTCATTACATTTGGGTAATCTGCTGGCAGGCTCAGTTGGACTGATTAACAAAGTCTTGGGTCCTGCATCGGTTGCTGTCCCTTCTTCCATGACGTCAGGGGTATAAAACATGCAGGCAATGCCATTACATCAGTTTTTCTTGCCCCAGATATCAGGTGCCCCCCCCCCCCCCAAAAAAAAAAAAAATATATATATATATATATATATATAAAATAAAAAAACACAAAAATATACCTCCAAACAAAAGCAAATACAACAAAAAGGCTTTTAAGCATAATAAAAGAAAGAAGCGGTATAATAAAAGAAAAACAGGGGGCTGGAGGGGAGGGTAACCAGGACTGCCACAGTGAATACACTCGAACATCTGCATTTATGGTAAGTGTACACGATTGTACTATGTTCATCATGTTTCACTGTTGCAGTCATTACATTTGGGTAGATTCCCAAAGCTAAGGTTGGGAGGATGGATTTATACAGCATTAGGACCAGCTATAAGGCCCTGCAAAACAGCAGTGACAAAGCCAGCTCTGGATTTAGAGAAAATTGGTAAGTGATAATGCTTGGTGAAAGTATGAACTGAACTCAAGGTAGCAGCTTCTAGAATATCCCTGGTAGGAACACCTCTGAGAAAGGCTGCTGAAGTAGATGCAGCCCTGGTGGAATGAGATCTGATCCCCTGGGGGATAGGTTTTTCCATGGTGCTTATAACAGAAATGAATACAATGGCTTATCCATTTAGAAATGGTTTGCTTTGAAAAAGCCTTCACCTCTGCCCCTGCAGCAAAGGCTACCAGCAGTTGTTCAGATTTTCTTTGAGATTTAGTCTTGTCCAAGTAGAATCTAAGTTGTCTGTGTACATCCAATGAATGCAGAATTCTCTCTCCCTTGTTCTGTGGATTGGGAAAGAAAGTTGGCAAATTAATGGATCGATTAAGAGCCACATTGGATACCACCTTGGGCATGAATGATGGAGTGGTCCTGAGTGACACCCTGTCCGCATGAAAGATGATGAAAGGCTCCACTGCCATAATGGCCTGTAATTCAGATATCCTTCTAGCTGAAGTGATTGCTAAAAGGAAGGCTGTTTTCCAGGAAAGAAATTTTAAGTCTGCAGTTGCAGCTGGCTCAAAAGGAGGTAGACTGAGTTTCTCCAACACAACACAAAGTTAAGGTCCCAGGCAGGGGTTGGAGCTCTCCTGGGTGGTCTCAGGTTTTTGGGCCCTCTGAGATACTGCTTTAGAAGAGGATGAGAGAAGGGGGGGGGGGTCTGTGTTGTAATGACCTGAAATGGCTGAGGCATGGATTTTTATGGAAGAAAAAGACAGGCCCTTATGAAGCATCTCAGTTAAGTATTGCAAAATCTGAGGTAAAATGGGCACTGCTGTGCTGATCCCTTGAGACTGATTCCAGGCACAGAATCTTTTCCATTTGTCAGCATAAGATTTTCTAGTACTAGGTCTTCTCGCCTCCAAAATGACATCCATCACAGGCTTGCTGAGGGATGCTAAGGGTGAATTTAAGTGATTAGCCAAGCTGCAAGATTCAATGTTTGGAGCTGAGGGTGCAGAATTTGGTTCTCCTGCTGAGACAGTAAGGAAGGTGTCTGAGGCTGGTGCCATGGAGAAGTGTGTGACACACTGCGCAGGAGTGGGTACCAGTGTTGGTGAGGCCAGTCTGGAGCAATCAAAATAATTTTTGGTTTGTCCTGTTTGACTTTTAGTAGAACTTTGGAGAGCAAAGGCAGAGGGGGAAAGGCGTAGACTGATAGGTTTTTCCAGCTGAAGGACAGAGCATCCACTTTCCAGGCTTTTTTGTGACGAGTTCTTGTGCAAAATTTGTCCAACTGGTAGCTCCGGGGTGAGGCAAAAAGATCTATGTCTAGGCTCCCCCATTTGCGTGTCAACATATTGAAAATCCATGGTTCCAGTTTCCATTCATGAGGGTCCATGAGATTTCTGCTTAATTCGTCTGCCAGAACATTCTGCTTTCCTGGCAGGAATTGAGCTTGTAGTTGTACTTGGTAGCTGAAGGTAGTGTTCCACAATACCATGGCTAGTCTGCAGAGGGGGGGTAGGAATGTGTACCCCCCCGTGCTTGTTTATGTACCACATAACTGTGGTGTTGTCCATCTTTATCAGTAATTATCCTTGAACGAAGGTAGTCCTTGAAGGCTGTCAGTGCATTCTGTACAGCTAGCATTTCTTTTTGATTGATATGAAGGTGCATTTGATTTGGGCTCCATTTGCCCTGAATGCACTTCCCTGCCAGATGAGCCCCCCATGCATAGTCTGATGCGCCTGTAGTTAGGGTTTGGGCGACAGGGGGTGGTGTGAATGGCAGTCCTTTGATTTAGTGGCAGGCTTCTGCCCACCATAGGAACTCTAGGTGCAAGCAAGGTATGATAGGAATCACTGTTTCCAGGCTGTGACAATGTTAACTCCATAAACTTTTTAAGTACCAGTGAAGTTTCCTCATATGCAGTCTTGCATAAGGAATTAGAAGAATGCATGAGGCCATGAACCCCTAGGCTTGCAGTATTTGCCTTGCAGATAGCAGGTTTTTTGTGGCCGACTGTTTGAAGTAAGTTACCAAACAAATTTGCTTTTTTGGCATAAGAAAACCATCTGGGCAGTTGTATTCAAGCTTGCACAGAGGAATGTAATTTCTTGAGAGGGTACCAGTTGAGATTTCTTTTCGTTTATGGTGTACCCTAGACAGGTTAGAAGTATTTTTACAAACGCAACATATCTTAGAAGAATGGCCTGGTTCTCTGCCTGAATTAGACAATCGTCCAGGTATGGATATATTTGAATATTTCTTTGCCTGTAAAATGCAATTACTGGAGCCAGGCACTTTGTGAATACCCTAGGCACAGTAGACAAGCCAAAGGGCAGTGCAGAGAACTGATAATGCATGCAGCCTGCTCTGAAGTGTAGGAATCTTCTGCAAGATTCCCCGATTGGGATATGCAAGGTAAGCCTCTTTTAAGTCGAGAGCTGCCAACCAGGCATCCTTGCCTAGCATAGGAAGTAATTGAAGAGTCAGCATCTTGAATTTTGGAATGTCCAGAAAGGTGTTTAGAGTAGACAGGTCCAGAATTGGACACCATGATTTGTCTTTTCTGGGTACCAGGAAAAGTCTGGAATAGAAAACTTGTCCCTTTTCCTCTTCTAGTACTAGCTGAATAGCCCCCATGTTTAGGAGGGAAAGTACTTGTTTCTGAGCCTCTGCCCACTGATGTGGGGGCAGGTCTGGCCACCCATTTGGAGTTGGCAGCATGTGGAAATGAAATCTGTATCCCTGGGACACTATATTTAAAACCCATTTGTCCTGGGTTATAAGTTGCCAGTTTCTTGAATGAAGAGCCAATTTCCCCCCCAAAGGGGCGGCTAAGAGGTAAGTGCTTGGTAATTTCAAAGGGAAGTCATTGAGACTGTTTACCATAGGGTGGTGCCTTGTTGTTTCCAGATTTGGAAGTGGAAGCACCTCATTGCTTAGTTCTGAAAGCCCCTTGGGACTGAAACCTGGTGGTTTTGGAATGTCTGGGTTTGGCCGTAGTGGCTCTGGAAGGAGCAGGAAAGGACCAGTTGTTAGTAGGCCAATGCCTACTAAATCTAGGAGGTTGCACTTCTAAGAAATCTTTCACAGTTTGCATAGATTTAGCTTTATCTTCCATCTTTTTTAGAACTTATTCAGCCTTATTGCCAAATAAGTGGTCCCTGCTGTAAATGAGCACCCAAACGTTTTGCTTCAACATGATCAGGCAGAGATTGCTCCTTAAGCCAAGCATGCCTTCTAAGCACAGACCCAGTAACAGTAGCCCTACAAGAGGTCTCTAAGGAATCAAAACCACATTGCAAAGTATGTCTGCCAACTTGTTCAGCTGAATGCAATAAATCCTGTAAATCTTTATTCTCCACACAGTCAGAAATCAACATAATTTTCTGTTTAAGCAGTCCCATGATATGCTGTTGATATTTTAGCATATGGAATTGACAGTTTAAAGCCATGATTGCTAAGGTAGCAGAAGTATAAACCTTTTTACCCCATCTATCCAGCACCCTGGAGTCTCTATCAGAAGGGGTAGGATTTTTAGCAGTAGAAACCTTAATGCTCTTGGGCCCCTGAGAAATGGTTTCAGGGTCCGCAACAGGATTTTTGAAAAGGAATTTGTTGGACTCAGGAACCCTGTAGTACCTGTCTGGTTTGCTAAGGGCTGGAGGCAAGGAATCAGGGGCCATACTGGATTCCGAAAACACATCATCAACAATATCTAGAACAGGAGGTATAGCCAAAGGCCCATGCTGAGGAAAGTACAGTTTTGTACCTACCATAAATGTAGATGTCCGATAGGTATGCATCTGCAGTCATAACATATGGGTTGTCCTGCCTCAGGCAGCCCTTCGGTCGGCCAGATTCCAAAATCTGGGTCTGGCCTCGGCTGATGTCGTATCTTCCCCGACGTCACAGCTGCTGGGGCATAAAGGCATCAGCCGACACCATTTTCCTCAGTGTTTCTTGCCCCAGATGCCAGGTGCCCTCTAGGAAGGCTAAATTTGGATAAAAATTGAAAATTCCAAACAGAGTAAAAACAATATATATATATATATATATATATATATATATATATATATATATATATATATATATATATACACACACATACAAACAAATACACCATAATAGATTCCCCCAGCTAGCTGAAAGAGGGGTAAGCACCCTAGGAATACCACAGAGGGGAAGGAGGGTGGGTAATAAGGAGGGTGGGTAATCCTGACTGCAGATGCATACCTATCGGACATCTACATTTATGGTAGGTACAAAACTGTACTATGTCCTTCAAGGATGCATCTGCAGTCATAACATATGGGTAGAATACCATAGCCAAACTGGGGGAGGAGGTACTAAGATAAGGAAGGTGTAGTTATGATCCCCTGTAAAACTGCAGTTGCAAAACCTGCTCGGGATCTGGAGTATAAAGGTAGATTGTAATGCTTGGCAAATGTATGCACGGAGCTCCAAGTAGCAGCTTCTAAAATGTCTTTGGTAGCCACCCTCGTAGGAAAGCTGTAGTGGTGGCTGTGGCTCTTGTGGAGTGAGGCCTGATATTTTCAGGAGCTGTCTTTCCATGAAAAGAGTAGCAGAAACAAATGCAATTTCCTATCCATTTAGAGATTGTCTGTTTGGAAATTGCTTTTCCTTGCACTCCAGCTGCATATGCTACCAGAAGTTGGTCAGTTTTTCTGCTGGTTTTAGTTCTGTCCAGATAGTAGCGTAGTTGTCTGTGTACATCCAAGGTGTGCAGTAGTTTTTCCCCCCTGCTCTGTGGGTTAGGGAAGAACGTAGGCAAATGAATAGCTTGGTTCAAGGATACCCTGGATACCACCTTTGGCATGAAAGTAGGATCGGTTCTCAGAGACACTCTATCCTGGTGAAAAATAAGGAAAGGCTGCACTGCCATTAGCGCCTGTAACTCGGATACTCTTCTTGCTGAAGTGATTGCTAGAAGGAAAGCAGTTTTCCAAGATAAGAACTGTAAGTCTGCTGATGCTGCTGGTTCAAAGGGAGGTAGAGTTAATTTTTCCAGCACAAAATTGAGATCCCATGCAGGAAGAGGGGGTTTTCTTGGGGTTTTTACATTTTTGATCCCTCTTAAAAATTGTCTGAGGAGAGGGTGAGAGAAGATAGGAGGATCCATGTTGTGTTCTGCTGAAATTGCTGAAGCATGGATCTTAATGGAAGAGTATGACAGGCCATTGTGGAACAGTTCTGCTAAGTATTCTAGGATGTGTGCTAGGTTTGCCAGTGTGACATTTGTACCCTTTGAAGCGCTCCAACTGAGGAATCTCTTCCATTTAGCTGAGTATGTCTTTCTTGTGGAGGGTCTACGAGTCTCCAGGATTATGTCCTTGACCCTTTGAGATAAGACAGTTTGGTTTTGTTTTAGACAATTTTCCAGGCAGTCAGCTGCAGTGTTTTCAAGTTTGGATGCAGTATCTTGAAGTTGTTCTGCGTTAGAAGTAGAGGCCATAGGGGTAGAGGCCATGAGTTCGTCCGAGACATGCTTCTCAGCAGCAGATACCAGTGCTGCCTTGGCCAGTCTGGAGCTATCAGTATCACATTTGGCTGTTCCTCTCTGATCTTCAGTAGTACTCTGTACATCAATGGAAGTGGTGGAAAGCCATACACTGCTAGGGCATTCCAGTTGAAAGAGAGGGAGTCCACCTTCCAGGCTTGTGGGTGGTATACTCTTGAGCAGAATTTCTTTAGTTGGTTGTAGAGTGGGGAGGTGAACAGGTCTATCTCTGGCATTCCCCATTTGTTTGTTGTGATTTTGAAGATGTCTGGATGCAGCATCCATTCGTGAGCATCCGTGGTAGTTCTGCTTAAGCTGTCTGCTAGTGAATTCTCTTTTCCTGGTGCAATTTGGCCTGCAGTTGGATGTTGAGATCCAGGGCTAGGTTCCACAGATCCATTGCCATCCGGCATAGAGGGTAGGAATGCGTGCCTCCCTGTTTGTTTATGTACCACATGACTGTGGTATTGTCTGTCCTTATCAGCAGATGACCTTGCTGGAGGAATGATTTGAATGCCTCGATTGCATGTTTCACTGCCAGCATCTCCTTTAGGTTTATGTGCAAATTCAGCTGGTCTTGAGTCCATAGGCCTTGGATGCACTTGTCTTCCATGTGTGCTCCCCATCCTCGGTCTGAGGCGTCCGTGGTGATGGTCTGCCTTGGATGTGGTTTGGTGAAAGGCAACCCTCTGTTGGACTGGCAGGCCTGAGCCCACCACAGGAATTCCTTTTTCAGGCATGGAATGATTGGAATCATTGTTTCTAGACTGTGCCTGTGTTGAGACCATACATTCCTTAGGTACCATTGTAATTTCCTCATATGCAGCCTGGCATGTGGGATCAAGATTATGCAAGATGCCATGTAACCCAGGGCCTGCAGGACTTTCCTTGCAGTGAGCTGAGTTTGTCTTGTCAAAGCCATGAAGTAGACTGGTAGTTGCTTTTGTTTTTCTTCTGTGAGAAAAGCCATCTGAGTTATTGTGTCCAGATCCGCACCTAAAAAGGTTATCCTTTGGGATGGCACTAGTCTTGACTTCTAGATGTTGACTGTGTATCCCAAGGCCTGTAACAGGTGTATGACATAGGCCAAATCCTTTGTAAGTCTTGTCCTGTTCTCTGCTTGTATTAGGCAGTCGTCCAGGTATGGGTAGATTTGAATTCCCTGAAGCCTGCAATGTGCAATTACTGATGCCAGGCATTTCGTGAATACTCTGGGCGCAGTAGATAAGCCAAATGGCAATGCTGAGAATTGATAATGCTCTGATCCTGCAAGAAATCTGAGGTGTCTTCTGCAATCTGGTTGTATAGGGACGTGCAGGTATGCCTCCTTGAGATCTAGAGTCACCAGCCAAGACTCCTTGCCCAACATGGGAAGAAGTTGCTGTAGGGTCAGCATTTTGAATTTTGGCCCAATGAGATATGTGTTTAGTGCAGACAAGTCGAGAATAGGCCTCCATTGGGTTTCTTTTCTTGGTACAAGGAATAGTCTGGAGTAAAACCCTTGGCCTTGTTCCATAGATGGTACCCTTTCTATTGCTTTCATCTGAAGTAAATTGTTGATTTGTCTTAAAGCCTCTGGCTTCTGGTTTGGTGGAAGGTTTGGCATTCCGCTCCTTCTTGGTAAAGTGTGGAAATGAAACCTGTATCCTCTGTCTATTGTTTGCAATGTCCATTTGTCTTTTGTAATGCAATGCCAGTTGTTTGAGAATAAAGCCAATTTTCCACCCAAGGGTGCTTCCAGTTGTTCCCTTGTAGGCGGAGTCAGAATCAAGTCATTGTGTTTGTCCTGTGGAAGTGGATGTAGTTGCAGCTGTGGCAGTACTTCTCTGGTTGGCAGGTTGCCACTGGCGACCCCTGTAGGCACCTTTTGATTGACCTCTGCCTCTTGGGCATCTATTCCTGCCCCTCTGTGCTTTGGAGTCGTCTGGAAAGGAACAATTCTTTGAAGGCCAGTTTCTGCTGAACCTCGGAGGTTGGACCTGCAGAAAATCCTTAACTGTTTGCACAGATTTTGCTTTTTCTTCCACTTTCTTTAGAATCTCCTGTGCAGGGGAGCCAAATAAACTTTGTTTCTCCATTGGAGCATCTAGGAGTTTAGCCTTAACATGGTCCGGCAAGGATTGTTCTTTTAGCCAGGCATGTCTACGAATTACTGCCCCAGTCATAGCTGATCTAAATGAAGCTTCCAGTGCATCATAGCCACATTTTAAAAAATGATTACTGACCTGCTGAGAATTGTGTACCAAATCCTGAAGGGCCTTACGGTCTAAAGGTTCAGGAGAAGAAAGCTTTTTATTCAGCTGGTCTAACAAATGTTCCTGGTACTGTATCATATGGAATTGACAGTTTATAGCCCTGGCAGAAAGAGTAGCAGATGTATAAACCTTTTTTCCCCATCTCTCTAGTGCTCTTGACTCCCTTTCAGAGGGTAGTGGGTTTTTGGCAGTGGCAGCTGCAACACCTTTCGGGCCCTGAGAAATAGTTTCTTGGTCTGCAGCATGGGCCTTATACAACTGGAAGTGGGAATCCGGAACCCTGTAGTATCTGTCAGGTTTGGCAGGGGCCAGAGGAAGTGAATCAGGGGCAGAGCTGACATCATTATATGCATCATCAACTACAGTTAGCACAGGTGTTATGGCTAAAGGCCTATGCTGTGGCAAGTGTAAGAAAGTCCTAAGTCTTTTTCTAGACTCAGAAAAAAATCCTGTCCCTGCCATTGAAAGTGTTCCCTCATAGAGTGTAAAGTTTCCCCAAAGGAAAATTCCTCTGGAGGGGAAGCAGAAGGGATAGAGTCTTCTGCATCAGAGTCCTCATAAGGTGAGTATGGCCCTTCGTGATGGTCTGACAAATCAGATCCATCCGAGGAGTAGTCAGAGGAGAGAGGTTCAGGGGGTTCAGTCCTGGGCCTTTTGTCAGGAGGAGGTTCGGAGGCCCTGTCTGGGTGAGGTCGGGAACCCCTAATCAGAGAAATAAGGTCCTCAGCAAGACTGAGAATCTGGGTACTTGAGGAAGGTCTCTGTGAGGTTGATTTTGCAGGTAAAGCTTTAGTAATTTTTAGCTGCTTTAGCCCTGGGAAAGCCTTAATAGACATAGAAGCAGGGGGCCTAGCTGCCCCACGTGTAGGAGTGGAAATGTCCAAAGGAATGGTGTCGGACAATTTCTCGTGCGCTTGCTTCTTCAGTAGGGATTTCTGTAGCCGACTCGGCCGGGGCCTTGCTGGCCTCGGTTGTCGGAGGTAAGATTTTGGCAGAAGGAAGAACCGAGGCCTCGGTTTCAGCCAAAACCGAGACACTCGCGGTAATCCTAACCGTGGTTTCAGCCGAAACCGCGGGTCGCGAGTGTCGGTCCTTTTCCTTGCGTTTTTTTGGCTAAATACATAGTCGGAGTCTCCGACGGCATTTTATATGCAAAAGCGGATCCAAAAAAACTCTTCTGCAAACTCCGACCGACGTCTAAGAGTCTGTCGGTTGAAGGAGGCACAGGCTAAACAGGCTGATACGTCGTGGTCTGGGCCTAAGCAAGGAAGGCAGTAGGAATGGAAATCCTTATGAGGTATTTGTTTCCCACAAGTTAAACAATTATTTACTTTGTCTGACATCGGCTGAGGCAAGAGAGAGTCCCCAACGGGGTACTTAGCTTTTTAGAAGTCTTCGGTAGCTGAATCTCTGGATCTGACCGACCGGCACTTGCGAACAGCTTCTGCTTCGGGCACCGCGCGGCAAGAAAGACTGAGGAAAATGGTGTCGGCTGATGCCTTTATACCCCAGCAGCTGTGACGTCGGGGAAGATGCGACATCAGCCGAGGCCAGACCCAGACTTTGGAATCCGGCCGACCGAAGGGCTGCCTGAGGCAGGACAACCCATATGTTATGACTGCAGATGCATCCTTGAAGGACATGGAGGAGGAAATCCCTAAGCCTCTTTTTGGATTCAGAGAAATCCGGACTTTCCCAGTGGAAATGCTCTCTTAAGGTATGTAAAGTTTCCCCAAAAGAGAAATCCTCAGGTGGAGAAGCAGAGGGAATGGAATCCTCTGCATCAGAGTCCTCATAAGTAGGTATGGACAAATACAGATCATTAGAAGAGTCAGAAGAAACAGAGTCCTGTTCAGAAGATTCATGGTCAAATTCAATTCTAGGCCCCTTGGAGGGGGGGTTGACTACCCGCGATTAGAATAATTAAATCTTCAGCCATTTTGATCATTTGTTTTTTAGGTATAGGGGCCTGAACATGTGGCCTGGGCATCAGTTTTTTAGACACAGATCGATATTTAGGCCTTAGCACTGAAGTTGGAGTCTGTTTAATATGCAAGTCTGCAGGCCTGAATACACTCTCAGAAGCCGGTGCCTGCTCAGCGGCTCCGGACCCATCCAAGGTAAAGACATCCGTGGGTTCCATATATGAAGCATCTCGCAGCATTCCGGACTCCGAATGGGTCTAAGTAGAGGCCTGCGAATCAGAAGTATCGGGTATCAGGGGCTGCAAAAGTGTCTCATTGAGTACCGGCGAATTGGCGACTGGCTTAGGAGAAGCGTCGTCAGCCGTTTTGGACCTCAACGGCCTGTCTTTTTCTTTGTGTTTTTTCGGTATTCCGGTAGTCGGATGGCTAACCGACGTCATTTCTGGATAATTAAACTGAGAACCGAAATATTTTGATGCAAAAATGTACCGACGACGAATAGTGCGCTGATTAAATAAAACACAAAACCGACAGCAAGGTACATCGTGGTCAGGGCCTAGGCAAGGAATACAGTACAAATGAAAATCCTTATGAGGTATTTGCTTCCCACAAGTATTACAATTATTAACTTTTACTAACATCGGTAAGGAGCGAGAAAAAGCTTCCCCAACGGGGTACTTAGCTTTAAGGTGAAGACTTCGGTTCCGAAACTCAAAAACGAAAATTTCAGGAGTTGGCCGACCGGCACTTGCGAACTGCTTCTGCTTCAGGCACCGCGTGGCAAGAAAGACTGATGTAATGGCATCGGCTGCATGTTTTATACCCCTGACGACCTGACTTCATGGAAGAAGGGACGGCAACCGATGCAGGACCCAAGACTTTGTTAATCAGGCCGACTGAGGGCAACCTGCCAGCAGATTACCCAAATGTAATGACTGCAACAGTGAAACACGATGAACATCTGAGCACACAGTTTGACAGCAACCTTACCTTTGATCACCATGTCTCCACAATGGTAAAAAGTTCATTATATATTGCTCATCTCATAAGGGCATTGCCAACAGAAAAAAAGAAGTTATAACCTCCCCGTAGTCTTCCCTCATCAGGCCAATAACTGAGTACAATGCCCTTTTTGGTATGTACCTTTCCAAGCACCTGCAGCAATTGGACATACCACAAAGGTTCCTCACAAGGAAAATACAAGGTTTTCGGCATATGACCTATGTGGAACGACTGAAATCACTGTCACTGTCACTTTACTCTGTTTCATACAGACTACTCAGAGGTGACATTTGCCTTGAATATAAGGCAATCTCTGACCCTGCTTTACAGGAAAAGCTGCATATCCACAAGTCAAACGGTACATGGGTTACTTGCTCTATAGGTCTTAACCTGGTATGTAACATTAATAGAACCTGCTGGAGGGACAGACTTGTCTCCCAGAGGTTACCACACCTTTGGAACAGACTCCCACTTCATGTCAAACAGAGCACCTCATTGGCTCTCTTCAAAAACAATCTGGACGACTGGATGGGTAACCCAGGGATCACCTGCGTCCCTCTTGGACAGAGGCAATAGGTGCTGAGCGTGGAAATAAGGGTAGAACTTGGCTGGGCTTGTAAGGACCCTAGGGCCATTAGCTTAGTAACACCCTATGATCCTATGCAATCTGGCAGTGACTGAATCCTCAAAACCAAGAGTACCTTCTAAGGACAGAGCAAGAAGCATCTGGTCTACACAATGCTTCAGCTGTATCATAACTGCATTCAACTGAGTGTCTAGCTACTTGAGAAGGGACACAACCTGATTTTTTTTTTAGGTCAGAGGCTGGAAGCTGTAAAAGAGCTTGACAGGCCTGTGAAAAAAAGGCCAAGTAATACCTTGACATGCGTGTTTGATAGTTTATAGCACTGAAAGCCAGTCTGGCAGACATGTATGCCTTCTTACCTAGTCTTTTCATCATCGTACTCTCCTTATCTGAAGGAAGAAGCTTAGAAGATGGTAACAACCCAGAGGATTTGTCAGAGGCAATGGATACCACAGCTGGATCAGTTGAAGGAAATTCATAAAGGAATTTGCAGTTGTCAGGCACCTTGTAAAACCAGTCAGGCCTTTTAGAAATAGGTGTCTGTGAATCTAGGGTCTTAGAAGCAGAGGAGAAAGTGTCCAAAAATGCTGGAAAAACAGGTGGCATACCAGAAGGAGATTCCATCTGTAAAAAGTCATAATACATTTTTTGGACCTCTGAGACCTGAGAGCAGTTCCATTTAAAAAATTCTCACAGCTTGTTAATGGTCTCCCCCAAAAGGAATCTCTTCCGCTGGAGAATCTGCACCATTGAATTCCTCCTCAGTGGAAGTATATTCTAAAGGGGATGTTATTTGTGTAGAGTATGTCAAGGAATCCTCATCAGATAAAGAGTCATCATCAGAGAACTCCTGTTCCCTAACCCTCCTAACAGGAGAAAAAGTAAAAGAGGGAACAGAAACAGCAGTGGAAGGCTCAAGAGCCATCAAAGCCTTAATCAACCCCTGAGAGAATGTATCCAAGTCAGACTATGAAGAAGTACGGGCCAGACAATGCTTTTTTTATTTACTTTTATTCTTAACATGCATTGTGACCACATGATGACCACTTGAAGAACCAGACATAGGCCTGGCTTCAGCAGCCGACACCTGGATCTGTTCCCTAGCTGGAGTAAGAGGTATGTCCCTGGACTCTTCTAGCACTGTAAGCCATGGTTTTTCCTGCCCATCCGAAATAGAGGACTGCACTGCCTCTGAGGATGTGCCTAGGTCAGATTCTTTAATGGTTTCCCAAGGTGATACCCACCGAAGAACCAGACCCAACCTTCAAACGTAACTCTGGGTCTTCACTAACCTCAAGGGATACATCAGTGCAACAGAAGAAGATTCAAGCTTAGGCTTTCTGACTTTCCTCTTCAAAACTGGCTCGGCCAAAGGACCCACGGAACCCCTCCATAATGCCCTGAGAGAATCAATAATTAAAAAGATTAGCTAAGTAAAGATCCAAAGCCGAAAGTCGGGTTTGCAATGTCTTTGGGACAAAGGCCTGACAAATAGAGCAAGAATGATGACCGTGTTTCTGGCCTAGACAGAAAAGACAAAGACTGTGGCTGTCCTTATGTAGAATTTGTCTTCCACACCTACACTTCACTTCCTTGATGACATGAACTAAATAAATAAGGCAGTAGCAAATAAATAAATGCCCAATGGGTCAGTTATCAAAAAGCTGGCAGCAAACTGACGGACGAGTCAAGCATTCCGTATGGGGGCAAAAAAGTTCTGAGGATTGTATATGCAGACGTCGTTTTACAGCTGACATTTGCCAAGCCATACTTGCTACGTCCTATGTACCTGCAGTAGCTAAAAACTGCTGTATGTTGGCCAAACATCTGGTCACTTGGGCAGAGGATCTTCCATATGTAAATAATACTGCAACACTGAATAGAAGGACATCAATGGCTCTACTCTTGCACATTTCCAGGATAAACACCACTTCAGCTTTTCATATCAACAAACTATTTTTCTTCATTCAGGATCCTACACCCCACAACTTGTGCTGATACCTGAACATCTCCCAGTCAGGTAGACAGTTTTATGACCGTGCTCACCCAACACCTCTACACTTCTAATATAACCTTTACAATAGCTATCTCTCTCTGTATGTATATATATATATATATATATATATATATATATATATATATATGTGTATATGTGTATATGTATATGAAGCTGCTATCTACACTACCTCTCAACTACAATATTAACAACTTCTGCACTACTTTGTTCCTTCCCTCGCCTCCATTTCTTTGGATTCCTAAGCACTAATCATATGCTGTATTATCTATGTGACAAACCCAGTAATACACCTCTTCAAATGTTCAATGCTCAACATCTACTAATACATAAGTATTTCATATGAACGTAATCTCATTAACAAATGAACATGTAATTGTCAATGTATATTACTTAATGTCTGTTCATGTATATTACTGAATGTTTAAAAATGTTTGTAATATGTTGGAGCTTTTCTCCCCGACCCACCACTTAATTCTTTTTTTGACTAAATCCAGCCAGACAAACCCCGTACAAAAAAGCAAAATAAATAAATAAATAAAATAAAATAAATGGGATGTTGCTGGGATTGTTGTGGAATGAAGGGTTCCAAACTATTTTAGTAGTTTGATGTTAACCTTTTAAGTATCAAGCTTAAGAATTTAAGAGAAACTATTCTCTGATACAAGGGTACATTACAGGATTAAACAGCCTTGACAGATATACCCTGGATGAAATGATTTGAGATATCCTGTAGAAGGTAACACTGGGAACTAAGGGGTAGATTTTCAACATTCAGTTGTTTTAGGGAAACAGGCCTGGCATAGGATTTACAGTTAACTAATACAATGTTAACAGGAAGGTTGCAAAGAAGCACATTTTATACTGTCAAGGACTAAAATTTATTATTAAATGAATCCAGTTAGCAATGCTTTCTTCTTTTCTGGGGGTGGGTATTTGGAGTGCGTGGAACAAAAGGAATTATAACGAGAGCTGAGAAAAAGAGTATTGTAGATTGTACTTACAAAGGGGTCCTTATAGCTTTTCTAAAAGTCTGGCTCTAAACGGTTAGAGTTAATTGGAAAGTACTTTGGAATAATTTATTATCTACATACAGTCTTAAGTCTTAATAGGTCCAAACTTAAAAAAAAAAAAAAAACTTCAGGTTGATTTCACCAACAGACTTACTGGTGTTATCTCAAAAAAGTAAACAGTCCCTGCTTCTGCTGCTTAAAACTTATGAACGGTCTCTCAAATGGTCTCTGGTCCAAGTCTTTAAACACGGGTTTTGCTACCATGACTTTTACTGTATTTCTAGTCTCTCCATGATAGCCCCATCTCAGAACAGATGCAATGACCTCAGTCCATCCCTCCTTCACAGAGATACACTCTAGACTCCTCCTTCCAACCGATGCAGATTTATACATGCAGCCACTCTCAGTCCTATTCCAGATATGCCCCTTAAATCGATGGTGTTATCCTGCACTCTGTATGGCACCTTATTACACATGAGGAATGTAAAACAGGTAGTTTTCCAATACAATAAACAGGTTTAATCACTACTGCAGATTTCACAGTCATTAGCACACAAAGGTATGACTGTTGCATGCCAAGTTTAGTATTTCGCTGGCGGTAGCCACCATGTTATATTACAGTGTGAAATGAATGAAACTGAAAAAAGGTGGGAGCTGAAGTATGGATGGAATTCAAGAAGGGAGAATGTGATTTGGGCTACTGGAAAAGTTTAAGGTTATGCAGTACATTAAAAGAATGTCTGCAGCTCTTACACGAGATTAACTGAAAGTAGTTTTGATTTAAAAATAATATTACTTATATAGAGAATGTTATGGTTAGCATATGGTATTTCTCAGTCTTAGGGTAAATGCATAAATAGGATGAAGTTATTCTAATAAGTGGGCTTGGTTAAAATATGCTCAGCTATAAATATTTTTGGCACTACTCTACATGACATTACACTTTTAATGATCAGATTTCAAAATTAATGCTATGATAACATGCCGGACTAAAGGTCACTGTCTTAATAATTTAACTTCAGTGGATTCATTCATAAAGATATTTAAATGACTTAAAGTACTCGATTAGTAAGAAATTAGAAGTTATGTACTTACCATAACGTTCCATCTGAGTAGGTGTATTCATTTGTCTGCAACCTGTGGGTTATGGATCCGATATCGGATCCGAACCGGCATGGTTTTCCAGCTATGGATCCGAGCTCTCAGCTCCTCCCCTCACCCATAATGCCCTGCTCTCCCTACATGACCTCAGATCGAGTTTGCCATAAATCAAAATACCCTAGAAAGGGTAACACGTAATATGCAGGAAACTGACAAGGCCAGGGGGATAGGAGGGCGGGATGGTTGCAGACAAATGAATACACCTACTCAGATGGAACATTATGGTAAGTACATAACTTCTAAATCTGAAGTAGGAGATTCATTTGTCTGCAACCTGTGGGACAGAGTCCCCAGCTACCTGAATCTTGGGCCGTCATGGAAGGATATTCCGAGCACCACGGAGCCAAAGGATGCTCTACCTCTAGATGTAATATCCAACTTGTAGTGGGAAATAAAGGTATGAGATGAAGCCCAAGTGGCTGCTGAACAAATATCATCCAGAGGAATCCTAGCTTTAAAGGCCGCTGAGGTAGAGACTGACCGGGTTGAATGGGCATGTACTTCCTCCGGTGCGGGCCTCCCAGAAGCTTGATAAGCCAATAAGATGCACTGCGAAATCCAGCGTGATAAGGAGACTTTGGAAATTGGTTTACCCAAATTGAATTTAGCAAAGGAAATAAACAACTGGTCGGATTGCCTATGACCAGCTGTCCTGTTCAGATAAAATCGAAGTTGCCTGTGAATATCTAAGGAATGTAGCTTGTATTCACCTTTGTTTTGATATTTAGGAAAGAAAACAGGGAGGTTAATGGATTGATTAATATTTGCTTCAGAAGCTACCTTAGGAAGAAAGGACGGGTTGGTCCTGAGGTATACACGGTCCGGATGAAAGACCAAGTAAGGAGGCTTGATGGATAAGGCTTGAAGTTCTGAAACTCTCTTGGCCGAGGTAATGTCTACTAAAAAGGCCGTCTTGAAAGATAAAAATTTCAGATCTACTGTGGCCGCAGGTTCGAAGGGGGGAGCGGTCAAGGCCTGAAGAACCAAAGAAAGGTCCCAAGGAGGAACCACTTGCTTTACAGGGGGTCTAAGAAGGAAAGTACTTTTTAGGAAGATCTTACACAATTTGGCAGACATCAGTGGACTGGAGTCATGACCAATATGATAGTGAGAAATTGCCGCCAGTTGTACTTTGACCGTGGAACTGCTGGCACCATCATTAAAAAGAGTGGTTAGGAAGTCCAGCACCAGAGGAAGGGGAACTGTGAAGGGGTCTAGACCTTGCCGCTCCGCCCAAATGGAGAACCGTTTCCACTTACTGCGGTAAACTTTCCTGGTAGATGGTTTATGAGCCGCTACCAGGATGGCCCTAACGGGAGACGAAATACCGGGAGTCCTGATTAGGAGTGGAACTGGAGCAGCCAAGCAGTTAGCTTCAGGTTGTCCAGATTCGGGGTTGATGGATGGGACGGGTGAGATATCAGATCCGAATGGGATCTAGAATCCAAGGTGGATTCACTGAGTGAGACCTTAGGAACGGGAACCAGATCTGTCGAGGCCAGAATGGGGCAATGAGAATCATTCTGCACCCCAACCGAGAGGCTTTCTGAAGAACTTGGAGCATCAGAGGCAAAGGAGGGTAAGCGTAAAGAAGACCGGGGGGCCAAGCATGCACCAGTGCGTCTCTTGGCGTATCTCCGGGAGGAGGGATTAGAGCGAAAAAACTGTCGCACTTGGTGTTTGAGGGAGACGCAAAAAGACGGCAACAAGGAGTTCCCCACCGTGCGAAGATGCGTTTCGCTACTTGAGCATTGAGAGACCACTCGTAAGGGAAGAGAATGGTGTGACTGAGCTTGTCCGCAAGGATGTTGGACCGACCCGGAATATGCGTTGCGATGAGAAAGCGGTTGGTGGAGATTGCCCATTCCCACACTCTCATGGCTTCTCGACAAAGAGGGTAAGACCTGGTTCCCCCCTGTTTGTTGATGTACCAGATGACAGACATGTTGTCCGTCTGAATTGCAATAGTTCCCAAGGGAAGAAAAGCCTGTAGTGCTTGCAACGCTAAGAGCACTGCTCTCATCTCTAGAACATTGATATGCAGTAAGGTCTCTGAATCGTTCCACGTGCCTTGGACCGTCCGGCCTGCAAAATGCCCCCCTCACCCGAGGCGGGAGGCGTCCGTGGTCACCGTGGCGAGAGGGGGAGAAGCACAAAAGGGGCGGCCTCCGTGGAGATCCTGTGAGTGGAGCCACCACAAGAGGGACCGCTTGCAAGCCTTGCTGATAGCAATGGGATGATGCATAGGAAGAGCAAGATAAGACCACTGAACTAGGAGTGTCCATTGAAGGACCCGCATATTGAACCTGGCGAGAGGTAGAAGAGCTATCGCTGCTGCCATGGACCCTAGAGCCCTCAGGACCAATTCCGCCGGAACTGAGCTGGAGTGGAGGATGGCCCGCACCTGGAGCTGTAGATTCTGGACTCTGTCCGCGGTGAGGAAGGCTCTTAACTGTCTCGTGTCTAACCTGGCACCTATAAAATCTATGAATTGCGTAGGGGCTAGGTTGGATTTTTCTGCATTTATTGTGATGCCCAGGTGGGGAGCTATATGGAGAAAGGAGTCTCGCGCCAATAACAGTAGATGCCTTGTTGGGGCGGTGAGAAGCCAGTCGGCCAGGTATGGGAAGACCTGTACCCCCTGAAGCCTCAGGTGGGCCGCTACCACTGCTAATACTTTGGTGAACACCCTGGGGGCTGTGGTGAGACCAAAGGGAAGGACCCTGAATTGGTAGTGACTGGCTCCCAGCCGGAAGCGAAGAAACCTCCTGGAGCGTCTGTCCATTAGAATGTGGTAGTACGCATCCTTGAGGTCTATAGAGCACATCCAGTGATTTTCTCCCAGAAGGGGGAGAATGGACTGCAAGGTAACCATTCGGAACTTCTCCTTGGGAACTGCCAGGTTTAAGAGTGACAGGTCTAATATTGGTCTTAGGTCCCCCGTCTTTTTTGGCACTAAAAAGAACCTGGAGTAGAACCCTGATCCGATCTGGTCTGGGGGGACGGGCTGGATGGCTCTTTTCTTCAGCAGATGGCCAATTTCTGCCAAAGCGGCCTCCCACTGACCGGGTGGAACGTCGGGGAGGGACTTCAATTTTGGGATGTGATGAAAAAGAATGAGGTATCCTCTGGATATGATGCGGAGGACCCAGCGGTCTGATGTTATGGACTCCCATGCCGCTAGGTGTTCCGAGAAACGTCCCCCGACTGCCTCCAGAGTGGAGCAGCCGGGCAACCCTTCAGGGCTGCTGCGCAGGCCATTCAGAGAAAGGTTCTCTGGACCCAAAGTTCCTGGGAGCCCCTCTGCCCCTGGGGCGGCGTCCTCCCTGTCCTCCTCTGCCACGGAAGGACTGGTTGTCCGGAGCGGGTTGGGACTGCTGCGACTTCCGGACCACATCTTCTTTTGGCCCTTTTGGTTCCTAGAATAGGACCTCTGGGGCACAGAGAAGCAGATTCCGACGGCAGACAGCGTCTTCCCATCCTTCTCGCTCTGGGTCAAAGTATCACGAACAGTTTTGCCAAAAAGGGCAGAACCATCGAAGGGAGCATTCGCGAATGACGCCTTGAAGGGCTCCGTGAAATCGCAATGGCGGAGCCAGGCCTGACGTCTAGTAACTAGGCCTACCCCTGCAGCTCTAGTGGCTCCCTCCGTAGCATGGGACAGCAACCGCATAGAGGAATTAGTCACGGACCTGAGAGTGGCCATACGGGTGGAGTGCAACAGTTTGTCCTCCTCCGACATGGACTCTGGGGGGTGCAGCGTATTCCTTGATAAGATCGCGCTGCATCCTGATCACGTGCCAAGTAGTTTAGCGCCCTCACTGAAAAGGTCGCTGAACTAAACATTTGCTTCCCCAAGCGGTCTATCATCCGAGACTCCTTGCTCGGAGGATGGACTGAGGGACTTTCCTGGGCAAGTTCCCTCTTGGTGGCTGCAGCCGTCAACATGGCATCTACCGGTGGCCCCTTGCTCCAGTGGGCACGGTCTGCCAGGGGACTAAGGATGCGGTCTGGCCTTTTGGGGATTGGCTCCACGGTGTCCGGTTCCTTCCACGCCCTGGTGGTAATTAGGTCCACCAGGGGGTCGGCAGGAGGGGACACCCAAGAGGTAGACGGGCCCGCTTCAAATGCCTCCAAGAACACGGACTCGTCCGAGGAAGACTTGGGGGCAGACCACCCACCCCTTATGCGAAGCATTTCCATGATGTCTCCAAAGGAGACATCCTCGGGGGGTGATCTTGGGGAGCCTTCCTTCCTCCAAATCCGTGTCTTCTGTGAGAGACTCGGGGGAGTCTATGTGCCTCCTTTTACACGTATGCTTGCAAGGTGCATCCTCAGGGGGGCTGTCCGAGGAACCCTCGCAAGCGGTGTCCTGTTCCAATGGAACAGCTTGGGGCAATGGAGCGGGCTGTCCCAGTGGCCGGATGATGGAAGCCTGACCCAGTGCAGATGGAGCGCGGGAAGGAGCCGAAGCAAGTGCCGGGAGTCCGGAAACCCTCAACAGGGCCCTCTCCACTACATCAAAAGCCGAGGGGGAGCCAACCTCAACCAAAGGATCCAAAAATCGGCTCCCCCTCGGATCCGAAGAGTGGATCGGAGCCGGCGCCGAGGCATTCGGATCCGAGGGGGCAGTGCGCTCCGACACAGACGGCGCCGAAGGAACACTAATCCCCCCGGATCCGAAGCTCGGATCCAGGCTCCGAGTAGTCGGATCCGAAGCACTCGAGGGCAGGGTCGGATCCGAAGTACCTAGTACTATCGGCGCCGACCCACCCCTGGCTCCGAAGCTGCTCGGCTCCAATCGCTCCGAACCCGGGTAGCGGGTCGGAGAAGGAGCTATAGGTTTGAAAAAAGGGGTCGAGCTCCCCCCCAGAGGGGGGGGAGGCAGGAGCACTCCCATCTGCATCTGGGCCTGGATGAACCTTCTCATCATCCGGTCCAGATCAGCATCAGATAAACTATATGTAGATCTCGACGAGGCTACCGAGGTAGGCCTTGAGTGCCTCCTCGATAGCCTCGATGGAGATCGGGTCTCCTCCTCCTCAGGTCCCGGTGAGAAGCAGACTGGAGACCGGAGCCGAGGAGGGGGAGAGACGGTAGACAAGGAGGCCGGAGGAGAAGCCCGCTTGGCAGGCGGGGCCGAAACAGAGGTCTCCGCCCGCCGCTTATGGTGCTTCTCTCTCTGGTCCTTTTTTCTTGCTTCCCGCTCCTCCAAACCACTAGACGGAGGTTGAGTCCCAGGTGGAGGAGGGGGAGCAGGGGAGGAGGGAACCGAAGACACGGTACCCCCTGAAGGAGCGGTAGCCGAAGCCGTGTCCGGGGGCAGAAGTCCCGCCAGGACCAGCTTCGACCTCCGCTCCCTCAATGCCCTGGGGTTGAACCCTGCACAAATGGAACATCCAGAAGTGAGGTGTTCAACCCCAAGGCATCAGCAGGAGAAAGCTTATGGCCACACTCGGAGCACTTCGAAAAGAAAGCCTTAGGGGCTTCAGACATTCTAAAGTTTTTTTTTTTTTTTTTAAATAATAAGTGCTAACTAGCCACAAAGAAAAAACACAGGCCCAAACACACACTACGCACCAGCGAGGGGAGGGATAAATAAAAGTTATAAAAGTTATTAAAAAACTTTAAATTTTTAACTTAAAAGATAGGGAACCTAACACTTCCACACAAAACTGACTAAAACTTTAAATTTAAACGCTTGTAAATATAAGAATAGACACTTAGCTGAAGAGCTCTAAAATCCAGTCTGGTCACCAGCGCGGCAAACTAGATCTGAGGTCATGTAGGGAGAGCAGGGCATTATGGGTGAGGGGAGGAGCTGAGAGCTCGGATCCATAGCTGGAAAACCATGCCGGTTCGGATCCGATATCGGATCCATAACCCACAGGTTGCAGACAAATGAATCTCCTACTTCAGATCAAGAGATTTATTAAATAAATTATTTTATTTGTAAATTTAACTTTTTAAAAAGTTATACGTTTGTTGACTGGGGTAGAGCACTGATCCCAATGGCCCTTTTTCAGGCTCAACTTTCTGTGCACAGCATATTCTCAAAACAAGTGCACATAGATAAATGTATACACACACATTATACCCTCATAAACACAATCACAAACACAGCATACTCTGCCCAATAATACACTCAGAAATTAGGCCATCAAGGAGTGACTGCAAAACCAGTGAAACTCATGGCAACAAAACCCATGTTTAAAGACTTGGGACAGAGACTGTTGGAGAGGCTTTTGTGTTAACAAATTTTCAGTATCCAAAACGGGCTGTTTGCTTTGCTGAGATGACATCAGTAACTCTCTTTCCTTTGTTGCCTCTTTTGCTCAATGATTTCCCATGTCAGGCTGAGGCATACTTAAATCTTTAGGTACTCTTACAATACCTCTTCCTACACCTAAGCAACCACTGCAGTTCCTAGAAAAGGGTAGCTGCACACTCTTGTTAATATGCAAACCCCCCACCCCTCAGCTTAATGGCATTGTATTTAGCAGTATCTAATATTTTCAGGAGAGAGAGGACATTTTCTGCACCATACGACTCAATACTGTTAAGATTTCCTCATTGGATCAACTATGAATAATCACATCTCATTTAATTGACACAAGATTAATTAAACCCAAAATGTTTAAACCTTGGGACGTTGCAGCTCAAAACAGCAGCAGTAAATGATACCAAAATGTTAAAAATTGGAAGGCTGCAACTCAAACCAGTGGCACTCCCAAGCTTGCAAAACACACAAAACATTTTTTTTCTTAACGGGGTAAAAGCCTCTTACACCTCTGAGCTACATACACAGATATTATACACATCTACACACACAGTCGCACACACTAAATCCAAGACTGCACTAGCTTGGAGAAAAGGGAGAATGTGAGACAAAACATTAACACTCACCTTCACAATCTTTTCTAGGTTTCACATCAACTAAATCAATCCCATGGCCTCACAGTTAACGATTTTCTAAACACTGCACAACTGCAACTCAATAAACAATAAGGATACCATCTTCTTCATATAGCTCCTGCCTACTCTGTCCTTCAGACATAACTTATAAAGCTCTGCAGGATTAGTCTAGGAAACCAAAATGCATCAGAACAATAAGCAATATCTGTAAGAAAAAGTTTGTCTTATGACAGCAATAAAGATAATTAATGTCTTGAACATCCCAGGATCACTGCAAACATGACAGCAATTACACTGTCATATTTTTATTAGGAAGACGTACTTTCCTTTTAAAATGGATGGTAGTGGTGTAATTACTCTAATCACCTGGATCTGAAACTGCAACAAAAAGGTACAAGTATTGACAGCCCACATATCATTTTAACACTTTCATACCTTTTCCGGGTCTTCCAATTTTGCGGATCAAATAACCTAAAACAGAAAAGGAACAACCGTTAAAAGAAATATAGTACAGCCATAAGTTTCAAACAGAATTGCTACCACCAAGCCAAATACTAAGAACCTGTTGGAGTTATTGGCATCAGGATTTCACCAGAACATTTTCTTAGCCAATGGCCATCAATAGATTAGTTAGGTCTGTAGCTACAGGCATATGCCAGGTTGTAATCACTATTCAGGTCACACTATCATCAACCAGTTAGTTCCTCATTTTGCATCAGTCAGGGCACAGATACACTTGTAAAGATTATGCCTGGAAGGGCGCCATTGGTGTGGCAGACTGCCCAGTGTGTTATGGACTCACAACAAGCTTACACAAAGCATTTGCATGTGCTTGCTCACTAAGATTTTGGTGAAGCTAAATATGAAATGACAGCTTTACAGATAGCAAATATAGCTTCCTGCCTGGGTTTAGTGCAGCCTGCTCTTCTCAGTGCACCGGGGCACACATTTACAATAGAACCCACACCACTGTATACTCATGAACAACTTCCAGGCTAACACTGGAAGGCACACTACAGCAATTAATTAATAACATATGTGGTGATGTCACCACTACTTGTACCAGATTCAAGTGATATGCAAAACAGAGCAGAAGTGATTTAATCACAAAAAAAAAATAAAACAGAACATGGCATACAACTCACCACTGTGTATGTGTACACCAACAGGTTAGAAATGGAAGCTATCAAACTTTGGCAGTTCAGATTATAATTAACATTACATTTAACCTGTACACTGAAATTTTATTCCTGAAAAGACCTCTCAATTAAAGCACATAATTTGCTAAATATGATATATACATAACAGACAGCTTTTTGCGAGTATGGCTGTTGAAATTCTGATTTACTTAAAAAATATAAGTAGTGGAAACAGGCTGGGATATTCATAAACATCCTAAGCAAACGCATACAGGTATTGTGCATACCACTGTTTGTAACTGATCCTGACACTGGCCTGATTTACAAAACAAAATCACATTAACGTCATTCTGCCCACACATGGGACTCCCCAACAATAAACAGAGTACTGAATCTCATGAAGAGTGCACACAGAGCCTTCCTATATGCTACTGTATGTTTTCATGTTCCTATGCTGTGGATTTTTTGATGGGAGAAAATAATGGTAACCTATTTTCTCCATCAATGGAAATATTAACATTTGTACATTCAGTAAGTCTGCACACAGACCAGTGTGCTTAATTTTTTGTAAGCAGTACTTTACTCTTAATGCATTCCTCTATAGGATGACTGCTATACTGTTGCATGTTTAACTCAGTTTAAAAACGTCTTTGTTCTTGGCAGTTATCATAAAGGAATAAGGTGCTGGGATGTTAATGAGCTGCTTCACATTACTAAGTCAATATGTTCTTAATACACGTATCGCCAAAGGAAACCATCAAAAAGCTTAGCCACATCACACAATACTGGTGGGAGACCAACAGTGTCACCCATTAAGCACATTTTCTCCACATAACCATGATGAAAATTTGCAGTCGCCCACCTAGATTAATTTTATATGTTGCTAGGGAAGTACTCTGCTTGACAGGTAAGGGCAGCCTATTCTAGAAATGGGAGGAAATACTGGGTTAGCTACCTACTATTTCATCTGGTACGGTTGATGTGATAGTGTAGGTTTGGGTCTCTAGAACAGATGTTTACTTTACCACTTGTTCTATTCCAGTGAAGGAGTTCAGAGTGCTGAGTCATTCATAGCATGGAAAGCAAAGCAGAGATCACTCCCCAGGAGACACTTTCTAGAGGGACACAGCTTTTAGTCTTAAGAGTAGCTAAGTGTACTGAAACCAGAGATCTTTTTGATTTGGAAACACTGAGGCAGAGGTATTTCAAGCTGGTTTAAGTGCTTGCTGAAGTACATGGTGAAGGATGCATTACATTCAGTCATGGGCCTAACATGGAATTAATAATGTCAGACTATAACTTCTCTGGACCATGAGGAGATACCACAATGCATAAGCTGTAAAAGGGTTTTCTAACCACCACAGAGACACAGTTGTCAAAGGAGGAGAAATATATACTAAAAAGGAGAGAAACAAGATAAAGCCTTGTGGGACATCACTAGTGGCATTTTTCTGACTAGAGTAAATACCCAGTAAAGGAAATGTGGTTCGACTCCTTCCGCCTCCATTTGCCTACTGTGCAACTCTTAGCAAGTCACTTAATCAGACTGTGCTCCTGGATCATCCTACAAAAAGACCTTAATCTTGCTTGCTGTATGAACTTGTTTATCAAAAGCAATGGGGTACAAACATAGAGGTGACGATTGAGAACTACAGCATCCCTTTGTGACTGCTCCTATGGAAGGATCAGTGCAAAGTAACTGCTGCAATTGTTGTTTAGCTAGGATGCAAACAAGTTGCAGCAAAGTTGGCCCCAGTGACTGAAAATCAAAGCGGTTACTGTTGGATTGAGGGACCACTCATGAGGCATCAAGACAGATCTGTCAATTTGTCTGTCAGTGCACTGGACGGCCCCAGGATATGTGTTATTAGAAGGCAGTGAGAACACATTGAGAAACTCACATGGTTTCTCGACACAAAGAGTAGGAGCATGGTCCACCTGGTTTGTTGATGTTCCAAACCATTAAGATATTGTCTGTCTGTACCAATATTACATCTCTGAGGAGGACTTCCTAAAAAGCCTAAAATGCTATGAGGACTGTCCTCATTTCTAAGACATTGGTGTGAAGGTTGATCTCTGTATATAACCAAGTGCCATGGACTGCCCGTCCCAATATGAAAGGATGGGTCCAGAAAGAACGGATGCCCTTCTGTCACTGAATGAGACATTATTCACCAAATGTATTGCCTGCAAATTTGAGTGAGTTGAATCCTGGCATAAATGTGATGATATCATGGAGTCCATTGCACCATTAGGGTCCACTGAAGCATTCTCGTATAAAACCTGGCTAGTGGCTAATGGAACCATGAGGATGAAGGAAGCCATTAGATCATGTAGGCACATAATTAGTCTCCCTGGTGGGGAGGGTTGATGGAGAACTTGAGAGTGGCAGTGAGGTCCCCAGGGAGAGCATGCAGGAGTTGGGGAAATCTGGTAATTTGCAAACTTATGTCCAAGTGGCTTCCAATGAATTCTATCCATTTAGTAGGCATAATATGACTTCTGAATAGACTTATCATGATCCCAAGGTCTTGGATCAGACGGAGCAAAAGATCCTGATGGTTTGGCAACAGGTCGCTCATAGGTTCATAGGATGATACTAGCCTACTGGCCGGGAGGCCCTTATAAACCTAGTCAAGAATTTTACTCATGTTCCCACAAAGTCAACACCTGTTTTCCCTGTCCAGCAGGGACACAGGTGGGATCCCAGGGGTATATTTTTTGCTTCCCATCCAGTTGTCCAGGTTGCTCTTAAAGAGGACTAGTGAGGTACTCTGCTTGACATGGAGAGTAAGTCTATTCCACAGATGGGGGAGTCACTGGGACACAAATCCCGCCAACAAGTTCTATTAATGTCACAGACCAGATTGAGACCTTGCGTGCAGGTTGCGTGAGTGGAGTTTGACTTACAGATATGCAGCAACTCCATCAATGCTGAGTCTGAGACAGCCATGTATGCCAGACACAGGTCACCCCTGAGCAGTCTGTACAAGACTGAGCAGAGGGACAGGACTTTTAGCCTATCTGTATAGGATAGGTGTTTGAGACCCTGGATTTTTCTGGTCAGGAACCTCTGTGGTCTCTCCAACTGCTGCATGTGCTTAGCAAGGTACATGCCGAAGGGAGCACTGTACTCTTACAGTACACAGTTGTGTACACTTAACATAAACATAGAAGTTAGAGTGTTTTCACTGTTGCAGTCATTACATTTGGGTTTTCTGCCTGCAGGTAGCCCTCAGCCAGCCTGAATACCAGAGTCTTGGAATCCTGTGTCGGATGCTGTCTCTTCATCCATGAAGTCTGGTTGTCAGGGGTATAAAACATGCAGCGGACGCCATTACATCAGTTGTTCTTGTGCTAGATGTCAGGTGTCCCCACAAAGGGAAGCAATTATATGTTATGTTACACCTCCATCAAAAAACAAATACACCAGAAAGCTTAAAACAAGAAGCAAAGGTAGACCCAAGAGAAATCAGGGGGCTGGAGGGAGGGTAACCAGGACTGCAACAGTGAATACACTCAAACATCTACATTTATGCTACGTGTACACAACTGTACTATATTCTCCATGTTTCACTGTTGCAGTCATTACATTTGGGTTGATTTCCAAAGCTAAGGAAGGGAGGAGGAAGTTAGAGAGCATTAGGGCCAGCTATTAAGCCCTGCAAAACTGCAGTGGCCAAACCAGCTCTGGATTTAGAAAAAAATAGGCATGTGGTAATGCTTGGTGAAGGTATGTACAAGAGCTCCAGGTAGCAGCTTCTATGATGTCCCTGGTAGGGATCCCTCTGAGAAAGGCTGTAGAGGTAGATGCAGCCCTGGTGGAATGTGATCTTTTCCCCATGTGGAGTAGGTTTTCCATGGTGCTTATAGCAGAAATGAATGCAATGTGCTATCCATTTAGAAATAGTTTGCTTTGAAATGGCCTTCCCCTCTGCCCCTGCAGCAAAGCCAACTAGCAGCTGTTCAGATTTTCTGAGAGGCTTAGTCCTGTCCAAAAAAAAAATCTAAGTTGTCTGTGCACATCCAAAGAGTGCAGAATTTGTTCTCCTTTGTTTTGTGGATTCAGGAAAAAGGTAGGCAAATGAATGGAGTGATTTAGGGCCACACTAGACACCACCTTGGGCATAAAGGAAGGATTGGTCCTGAGGGAAACCCTGTCTGCATGGAAGATAATGAAGGGCTCCAACGCCTTGAGGGCCTGTAATTCAGACACTCTTCTTGCTGAAGTGATGGCTAGAAGGAAGGCGGTTTTCCAAGAAACAAATTTCAACTCTGCAGTTGCAGCTGGTTCAAATGGAGGGAGAGTGAGCTTTTCCAATACAAAGTTAAGGTCCCAGGCTGGAGTAGGGGCTCACCTGGGGGGTCTTAAATTTTTAGCCCCTCTGAGGAATTGCTTTAACAGGGGTTGAGAGAAGATGGGTGGTTCAGTATTATAATGTGATGAAATTGCAGAGGCATGAATTTTAATTGACGAGATGGATAAGCCCTTGTGGAGCATTTCTGTTAAGTACTGTAGAATATGAGGTAAGCTGGGCACCGTAGTGCCCATAACCCTGGGTCTGGCTCCAGGAACAGTATCTTTTCCACTTTTCAGCATAGGATTTTCTAGTACTAGGTCTCCTTGCTTCCAGAATGACATCCAGCACCTGCTTACTGAGGGATGCTATTGGAGAGCTCAAGGAATTAGCCAGGTTGCAAGGTTCAGGGTTTGAAGCTGAGGGTGCAGAATATGGCCTACCTGCTGGGGCAGCAGGGAAGGTGTCTGAGGTAGGTGCCATAGATCCAGCAGTATCATGCTGCGCAACAGGGGGTACCAGTGCTGGTGGGGCCAGTCTGGTGCAATAAGTATTGCCCTTGGTTTGTCCTGCTTCATCTTTAGCAGAACCTTCGAGAGGAGAGGCAGAGGGGGAAAGGCATAAACAGAAAGGCTTTCCCAGGTAAAAGACAGGGCATCCACTTTCCAAGCTTGACTGTGGGGAGTCCTTGTGCAGAATTTGTCCAATTGGTAGTTCTGGGGCGAGGCAAACAGGTCTATCTCTGGAGTCTCCCATTTGTTCCTTAAGAGGTTGAATATTTTTGGTTCCAGTTTCCATTTGTGTGAGTCCATGAGATTTCTGCTTAGGTTGTCCGCCAGTGAATTTAGCTTGCCTGGCAGGAATTGAGCTTGTAGGTGCACTTGTTAGCTCAAGGCTGTGTTCCACAGAGCCATGGCTAGTCTGCAGAGAGGGTACGAGTGGGTTACCCCCTGCCTGTTTATGTACCACATAACTGTGGTGTTGTTTGTCTTTACCAATAATTGTCCTGGAAGGATGTGGTCTTTGAAGGCTGTCAGGGAATTCTATACAGCTAACATTTCTTTTTGGTTGATATGCAGGTGCATCTGACTTGGGCTCCATTTGCCCTGAATGCACTGCCCTGCCAAGTGAGCCCCACCATGCATAGTCTGATGTGTCTGTTGTTAGGGTTTGGGCGGCAGAGGGTAGATTGAAAGGGAGCCCCTTGTTGTGGTGGCAGGCCTCTGCCCACCAAAGGAACTCTGTCTTTACACAAGGAATGACCGGAATCATTGATTCCAGGTCCTGAGAATGTTGACACCATAGGCTTTTTAGATACCATTGTAGTTTCCTCATATGCAGTCTTGCATATGGAATTAGTAGAATGCAAGAGGCCATGAACCCCAGGGCTTGCAAAATTTTCCTTGCAGATAGCCAGTAGTTTGAAGTAGGTTGTCAAATACACTTGTTTTTCTAATGTGAGGTAAACCATCTGGGAGGTTGTGTTCAACCTTGCCCCCAGGAATACAATCTGTTGGCAGGGTACTAGATGAGATTTATTTTCGTTTATGGTGTACCCCAGCGAGGTTAGAAGTTTCTTTACGAATGACAGATGTTTTAATAGCATGTCCTGGCTTTTTGCCTAAATCAGACGATCGTCCAGGTATGGGTATATTTGAATATTTTTCTGCCTGCAAAATGCAATGGCTGGAGCTAGCCACTTTGTGAATATCCTGGGCGCAGTAGAAGTGCCGAGAACTGATAGTGCATGGAGCCTGTCCTGAAGCGTAGGTATTTCTTGCAAGATTCCCTTATTGGAATGTGCAGGTACGCTTCCTTTAAGTCTAAGGTTGGAAACCAGGCATCTTTGCTTAGCATAGGAATCAGCTGTTGCAGTGTTAGCATTTTGAATTTTGGGATTACCAAAAAGGTGTTTAGAATAGAGAGGTCCAGGATAGGATGCCAGGAGCTGTCTTGAATAAAAGCCTTGTCCCCTTTCTACTGCTGGGACAGGCTGAATAGCCCTGATACTTAGAAGAGAGAGAACCAGCTGTTGAGCCTCTGGCCACTGATTTGGGGGTAGGTCTGGCCAACCATTTGGGGTTGGGTAGGGTGTGGAAGTGGAATCTGTATCCTTGGAAAACTATTTTTAAAACCCATTTGTCCTGGGTAATGAGTTCCCAGCTTTTTGCAAGCAGGGCAAGCTTTCCTTCTAAGGGAGCAGGCAGTTGAGCAGGGCTTGGAAGGGTTAAGGTTAAGTCATTGTGACATTTTTCCGAAGGGCAGTGTCTTACTACTTCCTGTTTTGGAAGTGGGACCCCCCCCCCACTGCCTAGGCTTGTGTGTAGCCTGAGACTGTAACCTAGGTGGTCTGCTGTTCCTGGGTTTGGACTGAGAAGGCCTGAAAGAGACTGGAAAGGATCGATTCTTTGAAGGCCAATGCCTACTAAATCTGGGAGGCTGTACTTGCAGTAAATCTTTAACAGTTAGCATAGATTTAGCTTTTTCCTAAATCTTTCTGAGGACTACTTCTGCTTTGTTGCCAAAGAGGCGGTCTTGGTTTAAGGGAGCATCCAGTAATTTAGCTTTAACATGATCTGGCATGTTTTGCTCCTTAAGCCAAGCATGCCTTCTAAGTACAGACCCAGTGACAGCAGCCCTGGAAGATGCTTCTAGAGTCTCAAAACCACAGTGAAAAGTATGTTTACCAAGTTGTTCAGCAGAATGCATTAAATCCTGTAATTCATGTTCAGCACAGTCAGGAATCAACATTATTTTCTGTTTAAGTCCCATAATATGCTGCTGATACTTTAACATATGAAACTGGCAATTTAAGGCCCTAATGGCCAAAGTAGCAGAAGTGTATACCTTCTTACCCCATCTGTCCAAGGCCCTAGAATCTCTATCAGAGGGTAGGAATTTTGGCAGCAGTAGCCTTAATGCCCTTTGGTCCTTGGAAAATGGTCTCTGGATCCGCAGTAGGATTCTTGAAGAGGAACTTGTGAGAGTCAGGTACTCTGTAATACCAGTCAGGTTTTCTGGGAGCTGGAGATAAAGTGTCTGAGGACAGGCTAGATTCCAAGAAGGCATCATCTACAATGTCCAGAACCGGAGGTATAGCTAAAGGCCTGTGTTGAGGGAGGAGTAAGAATTCCCTAAGCCTCTTTTTGGAGTCAGAGTAATCCTGGCTTTCCCAGTGCAAATGCTCCCTAAGAGTGTGCAAAGTTTCACCAAAAGAAAAATCTTCTGGGTGGGAAGCAGAGGGAATGGAATCCTTTGCATCAGAATCCTCATAGGTAGATAAGGGCAAATCCTGGTAATCAGAAGAAACAGAGATTTCAGAATCCTGATCAGAAGAATCAGAAGGAAAATCGGTTCTAGGTCTCTTAGATGGGGAAGGCTGGCTTCCCCTACTTAAAGTAATAAGGTCTTCAGCCATTCTAAGCATTTGTTTTTTAGGCATATGGGCATGACTATGCGGTTTGGACGTCGGTTTTCTAGGCGTGGGTCGAGTTTTAGGCCTGGATGAAGAAGATGGTATCAGTTTAATATGCAAGTCTATAGGCCTGAATACACCCTCAGAAGCCGGTGCCTGCACAGCAGCTCCGGACCCATCCAAGGTAGAGACATCCGCAGGTTCCATAGTCGAAGAAGCATCTTGTGGCATACCGGACTCTGAATGGGTCTCAGTAGAGGCCTGGAATCTGAAGTAGCAGGTACCAGGGGCTGTGAAAGCACCTCACTGAGTACCAGTGAACTGGCGACTAACTTAACTAAAGTGTTGTCGGCAGTTTTGAACCTATGCAGTCTGTCTCTGTCTTTATCCTTATGTTTTTTTTCAGAATATCGGTAGTCGGATGGCTTACTGAAGCCATTTCTGGATAGTTAAACAGAGTACCAAAATAATTTGCTGTGAAAATAGACTGACGACGAATAGTTTGGGGGTTGAATAAGGCACAACACCAACAGCGAGGGACGTCGTGGTCTGGGCCTAAGCAAGGAATGCAGCATGAATGAAAATCTTTAGATATTTGCTTTCCACAGGTAAGACAATTGTTAACTTTTACTGACATCGGTTAAGAGCAAGAAAAAGGATCCCCAGTGGGGTACTTAGCTTTTTTCGAAGACTTTGGTTCTGAAACTCAAAAACAAAAATTTCAGGAGTCGGCCGACCGGCACTTGTGAACTGCTTCTGGTTCGGGCACCATGCGGCAAGAATGACTGATGTAATGGCGTCGGCTGCATGTTTTATACCCCTGACGACCTGATGTCATGGAAGAAGAGACAGCATCCGATGCAGGAATCCAAGACTCTGGTATTCAGGCCGGCTGAGGGCTACCTGCAGGCAGATAACCCACATGTAATAACTGCAACAGTGAAACATGAAGAACATTGGGTCTGATAAGGGAGGAGTACAAGGATGTTATGACTTCCTTGTTCCTGGATGAAATACCCTTACTTATGAGGTGGGCCATGTAGAAAGCCTTCCGTACAACGGAGGCAACGTGGTGGTCAAAAGTCAGGTTGCTATCAACTTGGGCACCCAAGTCCCTCACGACTGACTGCATTCTTAGTAAGTTATTAATGTGATAATTAGTGGGGACACCATTTTCCCCACAGGTGATAATGATGCATTTCTTGGCATTCAGCTTGATGCCATCCTTCTGGCACCAGTCATTAGTTTGGTTAAGGCCCTCTTGGAGGATGTTCACATCAGTAGAGGAATTTATGACAGTGCCCAGCTTGCAGTCATCTGCAAACTCGGCCAGCCACAGACCACTGGTTTTGGCTTGCACCTCAGAAAAGTATATCCCAAAGAGTAGTGGCCCCAAGACCAATCCTTGGGGTACACCGCTTGTTACGGGTCTACTACTAGAGGTGGCTTCCCCTATTTTGACTGAGTGGGTTCTATCAATGAGCCAGTTATAGAGGTGCCGGAAGCTGTTGAGGACGGGGGGAGGGGGGTGGTATTTACTACCACAATAGAGGTTCACTTGGAGGACATTTTAAACTTAGCCAATTTCCCTTTTGGTGCTTGAATTAACATTTCCTACTTGGTCGTACCTATCCCATGGCTGATAACTGTATATTAGCCCTAGTGAGAATAAATGTGATCATACTACAGATAATTTGAGGATACCCATGTAAGGGATGCAGCATTTAGGAACTGCCTCTATCCATTAGTGGCATGAGGGGCAATCCTGGAGTATATTTTCTATTACCTATCCTTAGATCCAAGTTGCATTTAAATATGGACAGGGAAGAGCTTTGTTTTACTTGAATGGATAGCTTGCTCTGGAATAGTGGTAGCCTCAGTGATATATATCCATCTCTCCACAACATTCAGTTTAGATACCTGGACTGAGTATTTCTGATGCCATTTGACTTGTTGATGTTCAGTAGGTCCATCTGTATTAGGTCGGAGGATGCCTTGCGTGCCACACATGTCACCTCTAAGCACTCTGTAGGATACTGAGTATAATGATAAATCTTTGAGGTGGTCCATGCAAGACCTTTTGTACAGGACTTCTATCCATTTAGTAAGGTATCTCTGTGGGTATTCCAATTGTTCCATGGGTTTGGACAGATACATGCCAAAGTGGGCATTATATAAAATAACTGACCTAATGAGGGCTTTGTAAAGGGGGAACATAACATCTCTAGATCTAGTCACAATCAATTTTTTATAAGCTGTGCAATATAGAAAGGCTTTCTTATGACTCAGGGCACATGTTGGTCAGAAGTTAGGTCACTGTACACAGAAGTTCTCAAATGCCAAACAACTGAGTCTGTTCTCATGGGGGCATTGTCAATTTGGCAGTTCCCTGGAGTAGATGACTTCCCAAAGGATACGATAATGTATTTCTTGGAGTAATTCATGATTCTGGCACCAGTTATTGCTTGGGACAAACCTTCCTGCATGATGGTCAGGTCATTTCTGGATTCAATAACTGCTCCTAGTTTGCAGTCATCTCAAACTTAGTTGGCCAAAGCCCTTTGGTATTTCCTTTTACTTTTGAGATGTATATGACAAACAGAAAAAGTCTGTATATAACAAACAGAAAAAGTCTCAGCACCAACCCTAAGGGACTCCATTGGTGACTGGTTTCTTCCCCTGTTTTGATCTCCTGCATCCTGTGAGCAAGCATACATGTATGCATTCTTTGACTCGCCTTCCTGATTGTATTAACCTGATTGCATTAAATTAGAATCCTTGTATAATACAGCACCACTTGTTAGAATGCGTTTTAAATGTGTAGTTCGGAACAGTCTTCTAGTAAGCAATGAAACAAAATGTATGAACCAGTAATGACAAAACTACCCATTTCAGAAAATTTCATCCATAAAAGGCCACTCAAACTTCTGTCATTACAATCCACCAGTATCAATAAATATGCAAAATCTCTGCAGAAGTAAGTCATCTAAATAATTCCACATTAAAGGAATCTGTAACTAATGAAAAGGCTGCTGCTAGCAAACAACTTTATATTTCATCGTTTCATCTACAAATGAAGTGCCTGTTGCCCTTGAAGAATAAATTGCTTATGCTACATTAAAAAATAAGCTAGTAATTTTGCAATGGGGAATGGATGGCAAACTGATAACAGAAACATAGTTACTAGGTAACTCCTCCAAAGGAGGACATTCATAGGACTGCAGCGAGTCCCTTTAAAGTACAACACAGTACAGTATATCAGCGATCCATCTGTATACTGTGGGAGTAGAACCCACAGCCTTCTGCATCAAAAGCAAGTATACTACCTGATATGCTACTAGCAGTGCAAGCATCTTAGTATAAGTAGCACTAAACTTCGCTTCCTCTGAAGCTCTCTGCTCCTTGTAAAATCCACTTGACACTCAACTAAATCTCTCAACTTCTCAGTACAAGAAATCTGGAAAAAGCCAAAATGTATTTGGGGGGGGGGGGGCAAAACCAGGGACACATTTTAAATATTGCTTGTATAATCTTAGACATTTGCTAAAGTAAAGTATTTTGTGTTGCCATATGTTTCCTGAAAGATAGGAAGACTGAAACTTAAAGGGCTATCATTACTTAGTGAATTCATTCCTCACTGATTTGCCACAAAACCACAAATTTTAAGAGGAACAGACCAAACGTACAAACCAAATATTCTGTGAAAATCTGGACAGTTGAGAGCTATGGACTAAACTCCCTGAATCACAAGTGGTGGTATGGGTAGAGAATTCAGGCTCTTGTTTGAGCCTGAGTAACAGTAACCACCAGGTATACCTAACTGGGGCATTTTACACACATACGGGTGCACACACTCACAGGGGAGTAGCATAACTCCTGCAAATAAAAGACCCAAACTCTCCTTACAGGCATGACTCTGGCAGCACCAACAGAACAGCGGTAGCATAACTCCTGTAACACAGAGCAATAAGAGAACAAGAACAGCTAGTTTAGTTTAGTTAGTTTAACTTTCACGTGTGAATCCACGTTAGCGTGAAAACTCCACTTCATTAACTTTTCCTGACAGGTCTTCCAGCTGTAAAAGTGTGTGTGGGGGGTCCCCCTCCCCCTGGTTCTATGGTTACGGCACCCATGGCCAGTTAGCTACCCATCTTGTAACATATGGGTTGATGCCGAGCTGGGAGAATATATCTATTATGCCCAAGTGGGGAATAGTGTCGAAGGCTTTAGCTAGGTCAAGGTAGGTGGTGTGCACTGTCTTGCCCTCATCCATGGCTTTCATGACTGTTTCGAAGAAGACGACCAATTTTAACAGGCATGATCTCCCTGTGACAAAACCAAACTGCGTGGGATCAAGTGTTTGGAGGTTGCCAATGTCTTTGTTTATAAGGTCCATGACAATGCATTCCATGGCCTTGCAGATAAGGCTAGTTAGGCTGACTGGCCTATAACTGCCTGGGTCAGTGGACACTCCACCTTTGTGCAGAGGGATGACAGTTGCTATCCTCCATTGTGTTGGGATGAAGCTGGTGCACAGGCTTTGGTTGAAGAGGGTGCATAGTGGTGCTGAGAGCTCTTGCCTGAGTTCATGTAGGATACAGCCAGGGATGATGTCAGGTCCCATGGAGGCTGTATTTTTTGCCTTTGAGAGGGCATTGATAATCTGCTCCCTGGTGATGAGGGGAGGGGGCAGATGCTGAGGATGTCCGGGTTTGTTTTCACTGAACTTGTCTGCCAGCAGGTTGCTTATATATATGGCGTTTGTGTATGTGGTGCTCTTGACCACCAGTTCAGAGCAGATTTGAGAGTTACCCTTGGGATTGCGGACATATGTGAAGAAGACCTTGTGATTGTCCGTAGTGGATGTGGCCAATTTGGACTTGACGTTAGCCTTAGAGGATTTCACCAGTGACCTTATTTGCTTGTTCAGACAAAGGAGAGATTGCTTCCAACTTGGCCCCTGCTCCTTCTTGGTCCTGGACAGCAATTTTTTCCTTTTATTATAGATTCGGTTTATTGCTGCTGTCTACCAGACAGGTTTACTCTTCCTTGAGGAAGATGATTTGGTCCTGTCAGGTATTGCTGAGCCCATGCAGCACTATAGGTGCTCATATAGTTTTTTGGTGTAGGCTTAGACATTAGTGCTTGATTCAACTGAACGGATGGTGGCTATGAAGCTGCTTATACCTGCTCTCAGGAGACTGTACTCAGCTTTGGAAAAGTTTTTTTGTTCGACCCTGGCGGGGGGGTGGTCAGGGGAGATGGTGATTTCAAAAGCGATTGCTTTATGGTCGGATCTTACCAAACAGGATGACATTGTAGGGGTGCTACAGTGGCTACTCATGTTGGTTAGCACCAGGTCCAGGATATATTCACCTCTTATGGAGGTGTCTACCAGCTGATCCAATGCACTGGCATTGATGAAGTCAAGGAATCTCTGGGCATTCCTGTTTGAGCTAGAATAGGTCTTCTACTCTATGGCTAGGTAGTTAAAGTCACCCAGGGTCAGGGTAAAGGGTTGAATCTTGATGGATTCAAGTCAGTCCATATAGGTGGAGTGGGCCTCATGAGTCTTGGTTGGGGGTCTACAGCTAGCTGTGACTTGAATAGGTGTTTTGTCAATAGTTAACTGCACCTGGAGTGCCTCCTGTGCATCATACTGTTTGACCAGCCTGGAGGTGTGTATGTCTTTGATAAATACTGAAACTCCACCTCCTTTGGCTTTGTAGCCCTCTGTTTGGGGTCTGAAAGTATGGTAGGACAAGTAACCTGAAAAAGTTGGAGTGCTCTCCACAGCTTTGAACCAAGTTTTAGTGACTGCACCAATGTCAGCATCTTTCAGGGCGAGGAATGCTTCCAATGAGTGCAGTTTCATGTTAAGGCTCCTATCGTTTGGCAGTATGACTTTAAATTTCCTTTAGAAGGATTTTTCACGTTGGTAATTTTGTCCTCATGACTTTGGCTAAAAAAAGCACTATGGGGGAGGCAAGATCCTTTGCCAGAAGACTGAAGCCCAGGGGAGATAGATGAAGTCCATCTCTGGCAAAGCATCATGGTCTGTCAATCATGTCCTCCCAGGCTGTCAGGTACTGGATCCCCTTGGAATGACACCAGAAACTAAGCCAACTGTTAAAGTCAATAATTTTCCATTTGTACTGAGGCATCATTACGGGTGATGGTAGGATGCTGCTTAAGGATAGGGACATACCTGCCTGGGACACATTCAGTGAACTCAATCATGTCTCTCTTCATATAGTCCAGAGAGGTGCATCTCAAGTCATTCACACCAACATGGACTAAGACAGAGTCATAGCAGTAGCTGTTGTTGAGAGACATGACTGCATGAGTGAAATGATGAATTCAAATACCTGACAAGCAACTTACCGTGACTTTCCTCTAGTCTAGCCTGGTGAGGGGCACATCTGTGTGTCTCACTATAGAGTCTCTTGTGACTTGAATGCTGGGTTTGTGACTGGGCCTTAGAGACTGAGAGACATAAGCATGTGTACTGTGTGTGGTGCTTGGTGCCGTGGGTTGTGATGTGTATGTGTGCTTCTGCATCGGAGGTCTCGTTTGTTTAGGTATATTTTTGTTGAGAAGCTCCACATATGTAGGAATATACTGTACAGGTGTGGGTGGTGTTAGAGGTGTGGTGCTTGTGGTGTTTGTGCAGACAACCTTCTCAGTGCCAGATGTACTGGCTTGTGATTCAGACAGCAAGGATTCTATATTCTTAATGTAATTGCATCTCTCACATATTGTGTTCCTAGGTGGGAGAAGAAGAGGGTTGTCCGTATGGGTCACCTTCAAAACATCTAAAACCCATAACATCTAATTTCATAATATTGAGACCAGAACATCTAAAACCCAAAACATCTAAAACCCATAACACTGAATTTCATAACATCTAACAGTACAAATCACATGAAAATAACATCATCTCCACATATAATGACACCAAACTACCAAGCACACTTTTTACTATGTTTTTGCAGAGGGTCTTGATACAGTGGTGTTAGGAAATTAACTTGTTCCCACTGTAGGGCGATCTTGGAGTTGGTATATTTAATTTATGGGGGGGGGGGGTGCAGGGGGCTTGCTCCCCTGCAGAAACGTAGTATTGTTTGTAGTGTGTTTGGTGTCATTATATGTGGAGGGGATGTTATTTTCTTGTGATTTGTAGTGTCAGATGTTATGAAATTCGATGTTATGAGTTTTAGATGTTTTGGGTTTTAGATGTTCTGGTCTCAGCGTTATGAAATTAGATGTTATGGGTTTTAGAGCCCATCTGTGTACATGAGGCAAGTTGCTACACTGTCTCAGGATGTCCATATCAACAAGACTAGCAGAAGAAGCCACAGGAAATTGTCCGTCCATGGTTGTCAGAATCTGTGTAAGAGAGGTACCGGATGGTGGAATAGGTATTATCAGAACAGAGTACCTACAGGTGTGAGTAGGGCGGGATAAAATTACAGTAGTTGCAAGGGAGGGCAGCAATTACACAGGAGTGCTGGTAAGGGAAAAAATGCAACCGAGATACCTGACAGTGGGTTAAAACAGTGCAGTGGCAGTGCACAGCAAGCAAACAAACGTAGCACCCTGCAAATATGGATTACAAATATCAGAAAAGATGGAATAATCTACCCCTGTTCTTTCAACCATTCACTCATGGTAGAGAATGTCAGGCAACCTTGTTACTTTCACTAACAGTGAAGACAAGACACTACCAGCAGAAGATGGCTGCCAGTAACACAGGAAACTCAACAAGCAGAACAACCAGGCCTGGATAATAGCAGGGCTCTCCAGACTATGCTACCTGACTAGAACCCAGAAATCTCATAAAAAATGCACAGAAAAGCACAACTAGTGCACTCACAATCAGAAAATACAACTCTCAGTATGAAAAAGCAGTTTACAATTAAATAATTCAATAAAAATGCAATTACAGCAATGAAAATACAGTTAAAACAGTCCACAAATGCAGTGAAACAGTAAAAAAGCTTTATAGCAGTGCAAAATGTAGTGGATTAGCTGTATAGCACACCTATAAGCATTAAGAAGTGCAATTCAATGAAATAAATGTAAGAAAAAAACTTATTCTATTGGAGCCTCAGGGATTTTCTGCTTTGGAGGTAGTGGTCTGGAGCCAATCCTGGAGATAAAAGAAAACATGGATCCCTAGCAGGCAAAGATCAGCTGCCACCACTGCCAATCACCTTGGTGAACACCCTAAGGACTGTGGTGAGACAGAACAGCAGGACTCTGAACTGATGATGACTGGCTCTCAGGCAGAAATGGAGAAATCTTTTTGAATGCTTCTGTATCTTCAAATGACAGTAAGCATCCTTGAGATCTATGGAGCATATCCAATAATACTTCCTCAGCACAGGCAAAGGGGACCGAAGTGCGACCATATAGAACTTTGTTTAGCATATTGATTTAAATGGCTCATGTCCATAATGAGTCTGAGGTCCCCAGTTTTCTTGGGTACTAAAAAGAACCTCGAGTAGACTTCAGATTCTAACTGGTCTTCGGAGACTAGCTGGATGCTTCTTTCTTCTAGCAACTTGGAAATTTCTGCTGTTGTGAGTTTCCATTGACTGGGTGGAACATCAGGAACTTTCTTCATCTTCTTGATAGGAAGAAGGGAAAGTGGCATGGGGTAACCTCTGGAAATTATGTTTAGCACTCAAGAATCTGTAGTTATGTTTTGCCAGGCTTATGAGTGCAGAGATAAGTGCCCTTCGATTACCTCCAGAGTGCAGCAGGGCAAACCTTTATGGGCGCTGAAAGGGCTTTTCAGTAACAGGACTGTGAAACCCCAACCATGCAACTCTTTAGGGGCGCTGAAAGGGCTTTTTGGTAAAAGTACCTTGAAAACCCTAGTTATGCAATCTACTTCTGCCTCTAGGGTGATGTCCATTGTTACTAGCTCCTCCTCTGCCATGAGGAGGTCTATCGCCTGAGGTGTTTTGAGAAGGGCTCTGTGACTTTCAGAACCACATCTTCTTCCCAGCCTGTTGATTACTAGAACGGGTTCTCTGAGGGGTGCAGAAACTGATTTCCAATGCAGAAAGTGTTATCATCCTGCTGACTCCTGGTCAAGGTTTTTTTTTTTACTCTGGGTTCAAATAAAGTGGACCCATCAAAAGAGGTATTAACAAATGAAGTCTTAAAACTTTCGACAAAATCACACAGACGCATCTAGGTGTGTAGACGAATAGTAATGCTGGTGCCTGATGCTTTGGCCATGCCATCAGCTGCACTAGAAAGCAGTCATATGGCTATGTTGGAAGCAGATTGTAGGGTAGAAAGCTGGGAGTCCACATTTTTGTGAACATCCACAGGCAAGATACCAGAGAGAGACTTGGAAATCTCCTTGGTCAAACCTCTCTAAAATCTGGTACACTGAACTAAATAATTCAGTGCTCTAAGGGCAAAAGTTGCTGAAGGATATATTAATTTCCCAAAACAATTCACAGCTCTAGAATCCCTGTTAGGGGGATGGACCAAGGAATTTCTTCTAATAGTTCCTTCTTTGTGGCTGACACTACCACCATTGTATCCACTGGTTGACCTTTGCTTCAATGTTTCCATTCTCTTGGTGCTCCTAAATTCCTATCAGGTTACTTAAGGATGAATTCCACCACCTCAGGTTCATTCCCTGCCTGTTAAGCCATCAAATCAAGGAGTGGGTCAATAAGCCAGAACCAAAGGCTTCCAGGAACACAGACTCGCCTGGGGAAGGTTTCACTGGACCATCCCCCACTCTGCTTAATTAGAGAATCTTGGCAAATGTGACATCTTCTGAGAGAGATCAAGGGGAGACTAACTTCATCCAAGTCTGTCTCTTCTGTGAAATACTCTGGAGAAAAGTCTAAGAGCTTCCGCTTGCACATCTGTTTCTTGAGAACTGGTTTAGGAGGGATATTGGAAGGTTCTGAATTATGCTGGGAGCTAATGCAACCAACTGCCCGTCTGACAGGAAGTAGAAGCGTATTCTTGCTAGGGTTTGAATGGAACCCATCTGGATGGATGCACCTTTTCTCTCAGCAAAGAAAGGGCCGCTCAAAAGCCTCTAAGACCAAGAAAACCACTGATTCTACCAGAGCTCTCCTGTCCCAAGACACAAAGGGAGTCTCAGAAAGTACAGTTGTGTACACTTACCATAAATGTAGATGTTCGAGTGTATTCAATGTTGCAGTCATCACACTTGGGTTATCTGCCTGCAGGTAGCCCTCAGTGGGCCCGAATACCAGAGTCTTGGTATTTCTGCGTCGGATGCTGTCACCTCTTCCATGACGTCAGGTAGTCAGGTGTATAAAACATGCGGCCGACGCCATTACATCAGTTTTTCTTGCCCCAGATGTCAGGAGCCCCCAAAATAGGAAGCAATTACATGGTGTGGAACACCTGCAGTGAAAAGTAACTACACCTGCCATAAGATATGGTAAAAAAAAAAAAAAAAAAAAGAGGATAGGTAGAAAGTATAGAAAAGTCAGGGGGCTGGAGGGAGGATAACCAGGACTGCAACAGCGAATACACACGAACATCTACATTTATGGTAAGTGTACACAATTGTAATATGTTCTTCGTGGTTCACTGTTGCAGTCATCACACTTGGTTTGATTCCCAAAGTTAAGGAAGGGTGGAGGCAGTCAAGAAGTGTTAGGGCTGGCTAGAAGGCCTTGTAAGACTGCTGTAGCAAATCCAGCTCTGGATTTAGAAAAGATAGGCAAGTGGTAATGCTTGGTGAAGGTGTGTACTGAACTCCATGTTGCAGCTTCCAGGATGTCCCTGGTAGGGACTCCTCTGAGAAATGCTGCAGAGGTTGAGGTAGCCCTAGTGGAATGGGTTCTAATCCCCTGTGGGGTAGGTTTTCCATGGTGTTTGTAGCAGAAATGGATGCAGTGTGCTATCCATCTGGAGATGATTTGCTTGTAAATGCCCTTGTCCTCTGCCCCTGTAGCAAAGCTGACTAGCAGCTGGTCAGATTTTCTGAAAGGTTTAGTCCTGTCAAGGTAGAACCTAAGCTGCCTGTGCACGTCCAAGGAGTAAAGTATTCTTTCCCCTTTATTCTAAGGATTAGGAAAAAGGTTGGTAAATGGATGGATTGGTTTAAAGCCACACTGGATACCACCTTGGGCATAATGATGGGTTAGTCCTGAGGGGAAACCCTGTCTGCATGGAAGATAATGAAGGGTTCCACAGCCATAAGGGCCTGTAACACAGACACTCTTCTTGCTGAAGTGATGGCGAGAAGTAAGGCTGTTTTCCAAGAGAGGAATTTTAACTTTGTTGTAGCAGCAGGCTCAAAAGGGGGAAGCGTGAGCTTCTCTAGAACAAAGTTAAGGACTCAGGCAGGATGGTAGCTCTCCTCAGGGGTCTTAAATTGTTAGCTCCTCTCAGGAACTGTTTGACCAGAGGGTGAGAGAAGAGGGGTGGCTCAGTATTGTAACGAGCTGAGATGGCAGAGGCGTGAATCTTAATTGATGAGAAGGATAGGCCTTTGTGGAGCAGCTCTTCTAGACAATCTAGGATTTGGGGTAAGGTGGGCACGGCTGTGTCCTTTCCCTGAGACTGGCTCCAAGAACAGTATCTTTTCCACTTTTCTGAATAGGATTTCCTAGTACTAGGCCTCCTGGCCTCAAGGATGACATCCAGCACCTGCTTGCTGAGGGCTGCTGGTGATGTATTCAGGGAATAAGCCAGGCTGATAGGTTCAGGGCTTGCAGCTGAGGATGCAAAATTGGGCCCTCCTGCTGGGACAGCAGAGAGGGGGTCTGATGCAGGTGCCAGGGTGGCACTGTTGTCAGACTTCGTAAAAGTGGGTACCAGTGCTGGCGTGGCCAGTCTGGTGCAATAAGAATTGTCCTTGGCCTGTCCTGTTTGATCTTGAGTAGTACTTTTGGGGGGGGCATAGACCGAGACGTTTTCCCATGTAAAAGATAGGGCATCCACTTTCCATGCTTGGCTGTGGGGAGTTCTGGTACAAAATTTGCTCAATTGATTGTTTTGGGGGAAGCAAAGAGGTCCACCTCTGGTGTCCCCCACCTGTGGATTAGAGGCTTGAATGAGTTGGGTTCCAGTTTCCACTTGTGTGGGTCCATTAGATTTCTGCTTTGTCATCTGCCAGTGAATTTTGTTTGCCTGGAAGGAATTCAGCTTGCAGGTGCACTTGGTTGCTCAAGGCTGTGTTCCACAGAGCCATGGCTAATCTGCAGAGCGGGTAGGAATGAGTTCCCCCTGCCTGTTTATGTACCACATAACTGTGGTGTTGTCTGTCTTTATCAAGAGTTATCGTGGAAGGATAAGGTATTTGAAGGGCGTCAGTGCATTCTGTACAGCTAACATTTCTTTTTCATTGATATGCAGACGCATTTGTGCTGGGCTCCATTTGCCTTGAATGCATTTGCCTGCCCATGCAAGCCCCCTCCATGCATAGTCTGATACGTCGGTTGTCAGGGTTTGGGTGGGGGTTGAGTGAAAGGGAGTCCCTTGTTGTGGTTGCAGGCCTCTGCCCACCAAAGGAACTCTGTCCTTAGGCAAGGAATGATAGGAATCACTGTTTCCGGGTCCTGAGAATGTTGACACTAGAGACTTCTTTTTAAGTACTGTTGAAGTTTCCTCATATGCAGTCTTGCATATGGAATTAGGAGAATGCATGAGGCCATGAACCCTAGGGCTTGCAGTATTTTTCTTGCAGATAGCTGGGTTTGGGTGGCCAGTTGTTTGACGTAATTTGTCAGATAAACTTTTCTGGAGTGAGGAATGCCATCTGAAAAGTTGAGTTCAAGCTTGCGCTCAGGAATAAAATGTTTTGGCTGAGTACCAGATGCGATTTCTTTTTGTTGATGGTATACCCCAGGGAAGTTAGGAGTCGCTTTACAAATGTCAGGTGCTGCAGTAGCAATTCCTGACTGTCCGCCTGAATCAGGCAGTCGTCCAAGTATGGGTAAATCTGAATGTTTCTCTGCCTGCAGTATACAATGGCTGGAGCCAGGCACTTTGTGAATATGCTGGGCACAGTAGATAAGCTAAAGGGAAGCGCATAGATCCTGCCCTGAAACGTAGATATTTCCTGCAAGATTCCCTTATAGGGATGTGCAGATAAGCTTCTTTTAAGTCTAGGGTGACTAGCCAGGAGTCCTTGGCTGGCATAGAAAGCAGCTGTTGGAGTGTAAGCATTTTGAATTTTGGTACCACCAGGAAGGGTTTGAGAAGTGACAGATCCAAGACAGGGCGCCAAGAGTTTTCTTTTCAGGGCACCAGAAACAATCTGGAGTAGAAACCCTGTCCCCTTTGTTCTACTGGAACAGACTGAATAGCCTTGATACTGAGAAGAGAAAGTACTTGTTTTTGGGCCTCTGCAAACTGGTTTGGGGGAAGGTCTGGCAATCCACTTGGGGTTGGCAGAGAGTGGAAGTAGAATCTGTATCCCTGGGATACATTGTTTAAGACCCATCTGTCTTGGGTAATGTACTCCCAGTTTTTTGCATGCAGGGCGAGTTTTCCTCCTAAGGGTGCAAGTACTTGGGCATGGCTGGGAAGGATGAAGGACAAGTCATTGTGAACTTTTTCCGTAAGTGGGTGGCTTACCACTCCCTGTAGAGGTGGGGGCATTCCATTGTTTAGATCTGTGTATACCCTGAGACTGTAGTCTTGGTGGTCTGTTGCCCCTGGGTCTTGACTGAGACAGTCTGGGAGGGACTGAAAAGAACCAGTTCGTAGAAAGCCAATGCCTACTGAATCTAGATGGCTGTACCAGTAGGAAATCTTTAACAGTTTGCATAGCTTTAGCTTTTTCCTCCATATTTTTAAGAACTTCTGCTTTTGTGCCAAACAAACGTTCTTGGTGTAATGGGGCATTTGCTTTGACATGGTTTGGCAAGCTTTGTTCCTTCAGCCAAGCATGCCTTCTCAGAACAGACCCAGTGACAGCAGCCCTGCAAGATGCTTCTAAGGCATCAAAACCACACTGCAAAGTATGTTTTCCAACTTGGTTTGCAGAATGCATTAACTCTTGTAAGTCTTTATTTTATGCACAATTAGGAATCAACATAATTATTTGTGTAATTAGTTCCATAATATGCTGCTGGTACTTCAACATGTGAAACTGGCAATTTAAAGCCCTGATAGCAAGAGTAGCCGAGGTATATACCTTCTCACCCCATCTGTCTAAAACCCTAGAATCCCTGTCCGAAGGGGTAGGGTTTTTGGCTGTAGTAGCCTTAATACCTTTAGGCCCCTGGGAAATGCTCTCTGAATCTGCAGTGGGATTTTTGAAAAGAAATTTGTGAGAGTCGAGCACTCTGTAGTACCTGTCAGGCTTTCTAGGAGCTGGTGGTAATGTATCAGGGGTAAGACTGGATTCCATGAAGACATCATCTACAATTCCCAGAACAGGAGGGACAGCTAGGGGCCCGTGCTGAGGCAAGTTTAAAAATTCCCCGAGTCTCTTTTTGGACTGTGGGTAGTCCTGGCACTCCCAGCAGAAATGCTCTCTGAGAGTATGCAGGCTTTCACTGAATAAAAGTCCTCTGGGGGGAGGCAGAGGGAATGGAATCCTCTGCATCTGAATCCTCATAGGTAGATAAGGGTATGCCCTGGTAATCATAGGGGTCATAGTCATCGGACTCATGATCTGTAGAATCAGAAGGAAAATCAATTCTTTGTCTTTTACAGGAGGAAGGCTGGCTTCCCCTAATTAAAGTAACAAGGTCTTCAGCCATCCTAAGCATTTGCTTCTGTGGCATGGGAGCTTGAGAATGTGCTTTGTTCATCAGTTTCCTAGGCGTAGTGTGAACTCTGGGCCTGAGAAATTCGGTAGTTTTAGTCCGAAACAAAGTCGTTGGTTTAATACAAACATTGGAAGGTCTGAATACACCCTCAGAAGCCGGTGCCTGCACAGCGGTTCTAGACCCATCCAAGGCAGAGACATCCGCATGCTCCATAGTCGAAGCATCTCGCAGCATACTGGACTCCAAATGGGTCTCAGTAGAGGCCTACGAATCTGTAGAAGTGGGTATCAGGAGTTGCAAAAGTGCCACACTGAGTACCAGTGAACTGGCAACTAGCTTAACGGAAGCATCGGAGGCGGTTTTGAACCTATGCGGTCTGTCTCTGTCTTTATCCTTACTTTTTTTGGAAGATCGGTAGTCGGATGGCTTATCGAAGCCATTTCGAAATACGGCAAACAAGAGCGAAAAAAAATTTAGCGACAAAAATAGCCCGACGACAAATAGTTCAGGCGATGAACAGGGCACAAAACCGACAGCAAGGAACATTGCGGTCTGGACCTAAACAGGTGACGCAGTAAGAATGAAAATCGCTGTGAGGTATTTGCTTTCCACAGGCAAGACAATTGTTAACTTTTTCTGACATCGGTTAGAGCAAGAAAAAAGGATCCCCAACGGGGTACTTAACTTTAGAAGACTTCAAGTTTGAAACTTGAATAATGAAAATTTCAGGTTGCGGCCGACCAGCACTTGCGAACTACTTCTGCTTCGGGCTCCACTCGGCAAGAAAAGCTGATGTAATGGTGTCAGCTGCATGATTTATACCCCTGGCAACCTGACGTCTTGGAATAGGCGACAGCATCCGATACAGAAATCCCAAGACTCTGGTATTTGGGCCAACGGAGGGCTACCTGCAGGCAGATAACCCAAGTGTGATGACTGCAACTGTGAAACACGAAGAACATCCAAGAGGTCTTGCCTCACAGGCCAACCTTGGTGCCAAACTACCAAGAGCCAAGGCACTGAGGGGAAGAGATGGCTCAGACAACTTTGGTGTTGACCCATCCCTTGAAGCCACTGCACTGAAGCTTTGGCTCTGAGCATCTTCAAGATCTGAATATATAGGAGACAAAACAGGAAGGGAACCTATTGGATTACTGTCAGCTCCGACAAAAGTACTCTGGGGCACATCGGATCTAAGGTAGCCAGGTCTGGGGGTGGACCGGGACCAGACAAGGAAAAGGAGGATGGGTAGTTAGCCCAACACTTAGTACACTCCTTGAAGATGGTACCGAGAGAAACCTAAGCTGAGTCAGCATTCTGAGGAACCTCCACACCATCCTGTTGACATCTTGTTCAGTCAGGTTGCTGGATGACCGGGTCGATGACACCACCAAAGATGGTATCAAGTACCTTCATTCTTGGACGATCAGTGAGAGTAGACTGGGACTCACTGGGTCTGGGAGAACCAGGACAGAGAGGTGACTAACAGATCTGAGAAACTGTTGACTCCAAACATTGTAGTACCTTGGGATCTGAACTAGACAACAGAGTCGGACTTGGGGAACACTTGCAGGACTTCTCAGAGTCTGATTTCTCCTTTTCCTTCATCTTCTCCTTCTCCATTTTTTTTGTCCTTTTCAACCTCCTTCTTTTTCTGCTTGTCCCTGGGCCTCTTGTCTTTGCTTTGGGGGGAGGAGGAAGTAGAAGGTACGGTACACCCTGTCTGAGGGGAAGAAGACGTTTCACTATCAATTTCTCCCTCCTAGTTTGAAGAGCCTGGAAGCTAAATGAAGAGCAGGCCTTGCATTGCAAGTCAAGATGGTTAGCGCCCAAACAGTAAATGCATGAGGAGTATGGGGGAGCTCATGACTACACTCCCTGCATTTTTTTAAGCCCTGTCTGTTAGCCATTACATGAAACTCTAGGAATCAAACACACACACACAGTCCAAGAGTTCAGAGGCAAAAATTTCCTATGCAAACTATACTCCTAATCACTATATACATGTGTGTGTGTATACAACTACGTATCTATATAAGCATGTATGTCTATGTAACTATATAGGAACGGATCTATATGAGTTCGTCGACAAGTCATAAGAACGACACTCACTTGTTCGACACGACATCATCGACTGTTCCTATTATCTACAAGTCAGGTATGCGATCTTCCCCCTTGCAGGACCTATGTTAGCACTTGTTTCTGTGTTAAGGTAAATTGTACAGAGTCACGTAACACCCTACTCGTGTCAACAGAGAAACAAGTGCTAACATGGGTCCTGCAAGGGGGAAGATTGCATACCTGACTTGTCGATAATAGGAACAGTCGATGATGTCGTGTCGAACAAGTGAGTGTCGTTCTTATGACTTGTCGACGAACTCATATAGAGCCATAGGAACACATTAAAGCATAACCCATATATTAAATGAGGAACACAACACACTCTATATGACTGTTCTAATCTATCTAAATCTAAAGACAGCATACTCTAACAGCAGCTACAAGACTAGGTAAAGAGAAAATTTTCTCTCAGTAGATGGGAGGAGGAATGCTAATGACAAGATTAGTAAGCAGTACACCACAAAAGGCTATTGAAACCTTGAGCCCTGGATGACGAGACCAAATTCTTCAGGCAGCAAATGAAAGCTGAAGTGCTGAGGTGATGTTCTGGGAATTATGGGTAGGGAAAGAGTCACAGCCCTGGAACTGAAGGGCTTCAGAATTGGTGCTGAGGTCAGACCTGACAACACATAGTTGAACTGGATGGAAACTGACATTGGATCTAGAATTACGTTATAATAAAGTGGCTAGGTTTGCAGCTAATCAGTCAGGCAGTTCCCATCACTGCACTATTGTCAAATCCTTAAAATGACTTGAGCTATCTCTCAATCTCAAATATACCCAACTTCTTCAGTACACAAAATGATACACAACGGCTTGACCCTGTTGTTGGCATTACTTTTAATTACTACCTACCTAATTACCCCCCGCGTGCTTCTCCAAAAAAACAACTTACAATCTATAACCCAAAAGGTCCACTGGACACTCTCTGTACTCAAACTCAGTACCCAAAGCTTGGAACAATATTCTAATGGACATTAAAATTATATCTAGCAGTCACTTGTTTAAACACTAACTAAAACATTTTCTCTCACAATTCTGGCTCTGCATTTATATCACACCAGGGTGAAAGACATCCATTCTCCTCTTCTTCTTCTTCCCCTCTCATCTTCCTATCACTCTTCCCATCCTCTATACAGTCCACTATCCCGTCCATCTCACCTGCAAAACCTAACCCTAGCTCTCTTCTGTAAACAAATAAGCTCTCAATTTGTAAAAGCTGTAGATACACAATACTGTTAACCAGCTAAGTTTCAGAAAACTGTGAGTACCGTAAATGTAAATACTGTACTGTTGTTTCTTTTGCCACCTTATTTGCATTATGTAAATACTATACTGCTGTCTCTTTTATCACACCTGCATTACAAATTGCTGTACATGCATTAAATTTCCTGTTATTGGAGCTTTCCTCCCTTGGCCTCAGCTGACAATGGTTCTACTCCCAGTTGGACTTTCCCAGTAAACAAATGCCAAATAAAATAAATAATATGCTTTGGGTATGACCAGTAGTAAATTGGACAGAAGTATACATGCAGTAAGCATAGTGTATTTCAGTAAAGGGTGTGCATTAAACTCTTTTGCAAGAATTATTAACCAACTAGAGAGAGAATTAATAACATTAAGTGGAATGGCAATAAATAAAGGTGAGTAATAGTGGAACTTTTGGGGATGACGTTACTGAAATAGTAAACAATTTGGTGTTCTTTCTAGAAGCATGGAATGTAATTAAGGCATATGACAGAGAAGCTAAGGCAGTAAATTTTGAAAAAAAAAAAAGTTACACGTTATGTGAAAGTTTGTCCCTTGGAAGGTAATAATAAAGTCATAATGCAGAAATGACTATCTTTTTAAAGTAGCCAGTGATAAAAAGTGAGATCTTGTGCATATCACTTGGGTGTGGAAACATATGTCTGGATCTCGGAAAATATGTTGGGGGAAAAAGCTGTAAAAAAGGTGATGTAGTTAAAAGAGATGTTAAAAATCAATATGTAAATCACTAAAAATTTTTTTTTTCTGTTTTTGATGCCCTAGATTTTAGAAATGAAACAAGTTCGGAGTGGGATTTCCCTTGAAATGTATGTTTTGACAGGAGCAAATGATTACTAGAGATGATAGATGGTGTGTTGGGTATGAAAGGTCCAATAAAGTTGGTGTACAAGGAATGGACAAAAAAAATGAAGGCTGGGTTTATACTGGACATAGAGAAATGTAAAACAAGCTTATTGAATAATTCTTTAAAGTGAATAGTACACATGAATATTAGATGGACAAAATTATCTAATGAGGCTATAGGTTAAAAAAAAAAAAGGAATGACTGTAAAAGCAAATACTGAACGACAGAAGGCTAAGCACACAAGATGAAAAGCTCATCAACTTCTTTCGGCTGTTCCCGTTAGGGGTCGCCACAGCAGATCATCTGTTTCCATTTCTTCCTGTCCTCTGCATCTTGCTCTTTCACACCAACCACCTGCATATCCTCTCTCACCACATCCATAAACCTTATCTTAGGCCTTCCTCTTTTCCTGTTACCTGGTAGCTTCATCCTTAGCAGCTTTTTCCCAATATACTCAGCATCCCTCCTCAGCACATGTCCAAAACAACGTAATCTTGCCTCTCTGGCTTTGTCTCCAAAATTTCCAACATGGGCTGACCCTCTAATATACTTATTCCCGATCCTGTCCACACTCGTTACACCCAGTGCAAATCTTAACATCTTTAACTCTGCCACATCCAGCTCTAACTCCTGCCTTTTTGTCAATGCCACTGTCTCCAACCCATATAACAAAGCTGGTCTCACTACCCTCTTGTAGACCTTCCCCTTTTTTCACTCTTACTGGTACTCGTCTGTCACAAATCACTCCTGACACTCTTCTCCACCCACTCCATCCTGCCTGTACTCTCTTCTTCACCTCTCTTCCACACTCACCATTACTCTGAACTACTGATTCCAAGTATTTAAACTCATCCACCTTTGCCACCTCTACTCCTTGCATCATCACCATTCCTCTATCCTCCCTCTCATTCACACACAAAAGCTAAACAATTAAAAAAAATAAATAAATGCTAAAAGAAGTTTTTTCTGAGAATACAAGGTGCAGATATTGGCACAGTAACAATTAAAGAAGTGAGTTTTTGTGTTTAGTATTGATCTTCCAGTGTCTCTTAAAACGTCTGCATGCCCTGTTATGTTCTGAGTATTGTTTTTTTCATATAGCCTGCAATCACTGCTCATAGTAGTTCCATTATTTTTGCAGCGGAAACCTCCTTCACCTCCACGTTGAGGGCAATAGCCCTTACCTTTGTTTTACACACTACAGTCCCGCTTTCAGCCATGTTAGAGCACTTTTACCTCAGATTAACTCCATTCATTATGCATATCCTCTCTTCAATCCACATGCCTTGAAATACACAAAATTACCTCCATTTTCACCAGAGCCCTCCATCTTCTTTTACTGCAAGTTGAGTACACAACACATTCTCCATGACTCTATCTTCGCTGCACACATTTCAACAAATTACTTCCTCTCAGTCTGACATTTATTTGCCACATACATCTCTATTTAAACCAGTCACCTCCTCTAAACTTACCTCTTCTCCGCCATTGTAATACAAAATCCCTGGGACTCTAACACCTATACTAAATGTACACAGTTCTGAATGAACAGATAACACAAGCATAACTCACACCTTCTTCCTCCTAATTTTAGTTTTCCTACAGATTGTTTTACAGCTTTAAATACTGAAGGGGATTCATAAAGGTTACCAAAGTGTAGACTACATGTACATTTAGTGTAAACCATCTGAGTGAATAGAAAGAAAAAAAATGTGGTAGGGATGTTCTTGAATACAGATCACATACACAATGTAGATGTTACTGAATCTGGCCCAATGCCTTTTTCTTTCTAATACAGTGCTATTTAAACTCATTTTACCTAATTCAATACAAGTTTATAAAAATATATCCACACATATGACAAGCAGGTGGTCCAACCATTTTTTTTGTCTCAAAACAGCCTTCATACAGTTACAATTCCACATAAACATCTTCAGTTTTGACTTTCCCCTTTCCTTCCTGATTAGTTTTCCTGCTTTCATTTTTAAATTTATCTGGAAAACCTTTTTTAACATGTGAATTACGTACACTGTTATCTTGTTCTTCCACTACGCCAACACACTACTTTCTGAGTGACTTTCAGCTTTTCCTGGTTTCCCCTGCAATCTATGACCCAGAAATAAATCCTTGGCAGAGTTTCATGCTTCTTATTCTTTATCAGTAGCATAAGCTTGGGAGGAGTGAAGGGGGCAACTTCCCCAGGTGCAAGTGGAAGGCGTGCCATCAGCCGATCCTGATCCCAAGGGTCGGACAAAAAGAAACAAAAATGTTTCCCTCTCTCTGTCTAAGAGCACAGCTTTCTGTCAGCATGCTAACAAAATACAACATATTAACAAAATTAGGTAATCCTATCAATCTGTTATATGTTGATATTGTGGCAGGATATGGCAACACGTGCTTAAAGTATCTTAGGTTCAAAGGAAAGTTACTAGGCAAGAAGTTCAATATGGCACTGAGTGGCCTAGTCCATTTTCCTAACTGCCACAACACTGTCTGATTAAGTGACCTGCTCAGTCATACAATAGGCAAATGGAGGTTAAGGGAATCAAACATTGGAATGCAGGAAGCAACTAATCAACAATTCAGTCATACTGTGTGCCAATGTTTCATTAAGTTAACGACAATTTTCACGTGGCCATCACATGTTATTATAATGCAATGATAAACTATGCAAAAGAGTGGATTTACTGAGTATAGCAGATCTGAAATAAAATGCAAAAAGTTACTGTGCAAAATTGTTCAGCAAATACCTTCTTAGGTAATGAACAATTTGTAATACTGTCATGTTACTTTGTTTCGATCTTGCATGACTTTTTTGTCCTGGATTGTGTATGAAGTATAATGAATGGCTCATTTTGCATGTTAGCTGGCCCCCCTCAAAAAATTTGTACCACAAAATAGCTCTTACCATGTCATGATAATGCTATGCTGTTTTCCAATTACAGTGCACCAAATAAGTTTTCCATTTCCTTTTTGCCCAATCAAATGTCACGGAGTACAACTTCTTATCGCACAAAAGTACTATACTGCTTTCCCGTTACCCAGTACTCAAAATAAGTTCCCATTTTCCTATCCCACACCACAGCTGCCCGTTAACATGCTAACATACAACATATTAGCACACTTAAGTAATCTCATGCCACCAATGTGCTGTTTCCTGTTACCGCCATACAAATATGACAAGAGATTACTTCAAGTATCTGAAGGTTCTGTTAAAACACCACATATTTGACACTGATATTTTTTAAAATGCACTGCATTTTTCTCTTTACATTGTACTGCTTGCGCTGACAATGCTTGCTTTTACTTTACTGATCCATAGCTAAAGTACAGTTGTGTACACTTATAAATGTAGATGTTCGAGTGTATTCACTGTTGCAGTCATTACATTTGGGTTATCTGCTTGCAGGTAGCCCTCAGTCGACCTGATTAACAAAGTGTTGGGTCCTGCGTCGGTTGCTGTCCCTTCTTCCATGACATCAGGTAGTCAGGGGTATAAAACATGCAGCAGACGCCATTACATCAGTTTTTCTTATCCCAGATGTCAGGTGCCCCAATAATGGGAAGCAATTAAATATAAAAGTTCAAAGACATACCTCCAACAAAAAAAGCAAATACACCAAAAAGGCTTTTAAGCATAGTAAAGGAAAGTAGAGTTATAGCCAAAAGAAGTTAGGGGGCTGGAGGGAGGGTAACCAGGACTGCAACAGTGAATACACTCGAACATCTACATTTATGGTAAGTGTACACAATTGTACTTTGTTCTTCGTGTTTCACTGTTGCAGTCACTACATTTGGGTAGATTCCCAAAGCTATGGTTGGGAAGAGGAATTTAGATAGCATTAGGGCCAGCTATAAGGCCTTGCAAGACCTGCAGTGGCAAAGCCAGCTCTGGATTTAGAGAAAATTGGCAAATGATAATGCTTGGTGAAATTATGTACAGAACTCCAGGTAGCAGCTTCTAGGATGTCCCTGGTAGGGACGCCTCTGAGAAAGGCTGTAGAGGTAGATGCAGCCCTGGTGGAGTGAGGTCTGATCCCCTGGGGGATAGGTTTTCCATGGTGCTTATAGCAGAAATGAATGCAATGGCTTATCCATTTAGAAATTGTTTGCTTTGAAATAGCCTTCTCCTCCACCCCTGCAGCGAATGCCACCAGCAATTGTTCAGATTTCCTTTGAGGTTTAGTCCTGTCCAAGTAGAATCTAAGTCATCTGTGCACATCTAAGGAATGCAGTATCCATTCCCCTTTACTCTGTGGATTGGGAAAGAAGGTTGGCAAATGAATAGACGGATTAAGAGCCACACTGGATACCACCTTGGGCATGAAGGATGGATTGGTTCTGAGGGACACACTGTCCACATGAAAGATGATGAAAGGCTCCACTGCCATAAGGACCTGTAATTCAGATACCCTTCTAGCTGAAGTGATTGCTAAAAAGAAAGCTGTTTTCCAAGAAAGAAATTTTAAGTCTCCAGTAGCAGCTGTCTCGAAAGGAGGTAGTGAGTTTCTCCAAGACAAAATTAAGGTCCCAGGCTGGGGTTGGAGCTCTCCTGGGTGGTCTCAAATTTTTGGCCCCTCTGAGGAACTGCTTGAGCAGTGGATGAGAGAAGAGGGGAGGTTCTGTGTTATAATGAGCTGAAATGGCTGAGGCATGGATTTTAATGGAGGAAAAAGACAGGCCCTTGTGAAGCATCTCAGTTAAGTATTGTAAAATCTGAGGTTAAATGGGCGCTGCTGTGCTCATCCCTTGAGAGTGGTTCCAGGCACTGAATCTTTTCCATTTTTCAGCATAAGATTTTCTAGTACAAGGCCTTCTTGCCTCTAAAATTATATCCATCACAGGTTTGCTGAGGGATGGTAAAAGAGAGATTAAGTAATTAGCCAGGCTGCAAGGTTCAGTGTTAGAAGCAGAGGGTGCAGAATCTGGTTCTCCTGCTGAGACAGCAGGGAAGGAGTCGGAGGCAGGTGCCATGGAGATAACCGTGACACACTGCGCAGCAGGGGGTAACCAGTGTTGGCATGGCCAGTCTGAAACAATCAAAATCATCCTTGGTTTGTCCTGTTTGATTTTTAGTAGTACTTTGGAGAGCAGAGGCAGAGGGGGGAAGGCACAGACTGATAGGTTTTTCCAGCTAAAGGACAGAGCATTCACTTTCCAGGCTTGTTTGTGGGGAGTCCTTGTGCAAAATTTGTCCAACCGGTAGTTCTGGGGAGATTCAAACAGGTCTATATCTGGGAT